>NW_026783352.1:300000-600000 GCF_949774975.1 Lagenorhynchus albirostris
AATGAAGTCTCACTTCCCCCCGGTCAAAAGGGCCATCTGAAAAAAGTGTAAAATCCAGAAAGGCAGGACAGGCCATGGAGAACTGGGAGCCTTGTTATGCTGATGGGCGGGATGTAAATTGCCAACAGCCACTCCGGAGAAGTGTATGGTGTTTCCTGAAACAGCTAAAAAACAAAGCAACAGAGCCTAGGGCACTTCCACTTATGGTCCTATAGCTTAGGGAAATTAAAATCAAAAAGACACAGCCACCCCAAAGGTTGGGACGGCTCTGTTTACAAGAACCTGGTTTACGGTACAAGTTCAATATCGCAGAAAGTGAAAAATGGATAAAGAAGTTGTGGTACTTACGTACAATGCAGTATCACTCAGCAATGAAATCTATGTCATCAGGCCCGTAGCAGCATAATGAGTGGATTCAGATATGATGATTCTAACTGAAATAAGTCACACAGGAAAAGAAACATCATAAGATATCACTAATACACGGAATGTAACCTTGGCTACACAGGAACTGAATTACAAAACAGAACAGGGTCTCAAATTTAGAAACCCAACTTATGCTTGCTTAATGGGAAAGGTGAGTTGGGGTGCTGCATAAAACCAGAGATTGAAATGAGCACAGATAAAGTTCCTTAAGCCAAATATGGAATAGACAAGAGCTACTCCTTGCTCAGCGAAATGGACTCAACACCCCATATTAAATGCCAAAGAGTGTACCTGACTAGGAAGTATCTTAAAACCTATGGATTGCTATGTGTCTGAAAGAGAATCAAGTGTGTGTACAGGGGCATAAACGCAGCAGTGATAGGACTGGAGAGGTTCGGTGAGCAAATGAAGACCCTTTGAAGTCATATTGCATGGAACCCATTCCACGGGTCTCAACTCTCCAGGTTTAAGGTATTCTTCCTTCAGCTAAAACATGCATGTGGAACCCAGAGTATGATCAACCGTGTGATCGGGAGACGTGTTCCAATATGTCTCAGTTTTCGTCCCCTGGTACTCGGGTGCAACATTCCAGACGCTTTACTAACACTCTCCCGACTTGGAGAGTCAGTGCCTTTAACCTCCTGTTTGGCCCAGTTTGCAATTTCTGCGGAAGATGAACAGGAATAGGGAGAACCAATGACAGACTAGCTGGAGGTGTCTGGACGGGCAAATTTAACTCTCATTTCCCACCAGGAAGAGGAATTAACCAAAGGCTCAGCGTGCCGTGCCGGAACCAGATTAGGGCCTGAAGCCATCCTGCGGTGTTGCGGCCAGCTCACGAGAAAGCGACTTGAAGAAAGGAGCTCAGGGGCACTGTAATTCACAAACCTGCAGAGTTATAAATGACAGCTATCGTCCAAAAATATACTGAAGTAAGGCTGCCAAGAGGACTTGAAAGCGGGGCAGAATTGCAGGAAACCGATTTCAGGAGGTAGACTGGAATTGCATTTAAAGCATAGGAAAAGAGGCAGAACGTCCACAATGATGCACTTGGCCAAAAAGGGCGTATGTGTTTTTTCCTGAATATATTCAGGAAAAAACGCATACGCCCTTTTTGGCCAACCAAGCAAGCTTGCATAGGAAATCTGCACTACAATGAAGTCTCACTTCCCCCCGGTCAAAAGGGCCATCTGAAAAAAGTGTAAAATCCAGAAAGGCAGGCCAGGCCATGGAGAACTGGGAGCCTTGTTATGCTGATGGGCGGGATGTAAATTGCCAACAGCCACTGGGGAGAAGTGTATGGTGTTTCCTGAAACATCTAAAAAACAAAGCCACAGAGCCTAGGGCACTTCCACTTATGGTCCTATAGCTTAGTTAATTTAAAATCAAAAAGACACAGCCACCCCAAAGGTTGGGACGGTTCTTTTTACTGGAATCTCTTCTACGGCACAAGTTAAATATCCCAGAGAGCAAATAATGGATAAAGAAGTTGCGGTACTTATGTACAACAGAATACCACTCAGCAATGAAATCTATGTCACCAGGCCCGTAGCAGCATAATGAGTGGATTGAGGCACGATGATTCTAACTGAAATAAGTCACACAAAAAAAGAAACATTGTAAGGCATCACTAATACACGGAATGTGAACTTGGCTACACATGAACTGAATTACAAAACAGAACAGGGTCTCAAGTTTAGAAAACTAACTTATGCTTGCTTAAGGGGGAAGGTGAGTTGGGGTGCTGCATTAAACCAGAGTTTGAAATTAACACAGATACCGTTCCATAAGCCAAATATGGAATAGACAAGACCTACCCCTTGCTCAACGAAATGGATTCAACAATGAGGTATCACCTCACACCTGGTAGAATAGGCATCATAGAAAATCTACAAGCAAAAAATGCTGGAAAGGGTGTGGAGAAAAGGAACCCTCTTCCACTATTGTTGGGAATATAAATTGATACAGTCACTATGGAGAACAAGATGGAATTTCTTAAGAAACTAACAATAGAATTCCATATGATACAGCAATCCCAGTACTGGACATATACCCAGACAAAACCATAAATCAAAAAGAGACATTCACCGCAATGTTCATTGCATCACTATTTACAATATCGAGGTAATGGAAGCAACCTAAATGCCCACAGACAGACGAATGCATAAAGCTGTGGTACGTATATAAAATGGAATATTACTAAGCCATGAAAAGGAATGAAATTGGGTCATTTGTAGAGACGTCGATGCATCTAGAGACTGTCATACAGAGTGAAGTAAGTCAGAAAGAGAAAAACAAATCTTGTATATTCATGCATATATGTGGAACCTAGAAAACCTGTACAGATTAACCATTTTGCAAGGCATAAATAGAGCAACAGATGTAGACAACAAACGTATGGACAACAAGGGGGGAAAGCTGTTGGGGGGGGTGGTGGGAGGAGTTGAGAGACTGGGATTGGCATGTATACATTTATATGTATAAAATAGATAACCAATAAGAACCTGCTGTATAAAAATATAAAATAAAATTCAAAATTAAAAAGAAATAAAATTTAAACAATAGAAAAAACAATTATTCCCTTCACATACATGTATTTATATGAATAAATTATTTCCATGCTTATATCTGTAAATACAAAAAAGAGGAATAAAATCTACCTTGAACCCAAAACGAAAAAGAGAAAAAAAACACAGAACCCACCAGTTCCACAGAGGAAAACCGTATCAGGGCACTTGCTCCAGTTGTAAACAATTCTGAAGTTGGTCAGTGGTGGGGAATCGTCTCCCATTCAGCCAGCAGCCCCCACGCAACAAGCGTCCTCATTGCAAAGCTGGGGACCGTGCCGAGGCATCTGTGAGTAAACGTGAGCTGAGCCCCAGGCCAGTTGCTGCTGAACTATTCCCACCCATCCCAGGTAAAACACCTGAATATATACAAGGACTTGAAAGCCTAGAGGGAGGGCCATAGAGCCACACGAGTGACAGCATGCCAGCCGACTTGGTGCCTGCAGGCCAGCCAGGATGGTCCTGGCCCTGGGTGCTCTTCTGGAAGATTTCCATTTCCCTGCCTGAGATACCCGTCCTGTCCCTGCCCCCACTGCTTTTTTCCTTCCTCACCTCTGCCCAGGGAGAAATTCCAGCAGCAGGTATGGGTGACACATCTTCTTCTTTAGCAGGTGGCAGCCTGGCAACTGCTGCAGAAAGTCCAGCAGAGCCCCACTCACACTGGGCCACCCACAAAGCCGTGGCCTCTCACTCCCTCCCACCAGCCCAGCCCCGAGACTGCTGACAGGGCAGAGAAAATGGCGTCAGGCACGGCTGCAGGGGCTCTTGCTGCCTGGAGTGGTATTTATAGTGATCTCAACCCAGGCACACCTGGGGAGGGCTGGCCGGCACGGTAAGGCTGCCCAGGTCAGCCAATCATCACCCCTCAGGGGCTCACAGTTGCAGAAAATGGAACTTGCTGAACCGGCCAGGTCCAAGGAACAGGTGTGGGCTCCTGAGAGTCAGGATAGACAAGGGGCTGCAGCTTTGGCTTGTTTTCTAATCATTTTATCTGGCCCATGAGTGGGAGACAACTTCAAGAAAACCCTCTCCTAATGAGAGGAACCCAGGAGTCAGGGAGAGGAGGGGTGGGTGGTGGTTGGAGACAGAGGCCTGGTGCCCCGGGTGCAGTGGAAGTCTCTGGAAGACCAGGTGGAGGGAGGCCTCACGGAGTGATGCCCAGGGTCACAGACCTGTCGCAGCTGCTGTTTGTTAGTTCAAGTCCTGCTCTGAGGTGCTCTGTGTCAGCTCTGAGCGACAGGTGAGCTGGGGGTGCTCTGCAATGAGGGCTATGTGCACGGTTCCTGTGTGCCCAGCCCTGCCACGGTACCTGCAAGGGTAGCTCTGTATCCTGGGAGGGGCCTGACCACGAGAGCCCTGTGGGCTGGGGTGGGGGTGGGGTACCTGCCCAGGTGAGCTCCATATTCTGGGATTGGTCTGACCACGAGAGCCCCATGGGCTGCTGGGGACCTGGTAAAGGATGTCAGGACAGTCAGTGAAGCCACCGAGGATATACCTCCAGTTGCTCCTAATTCCTACACCCTGCTGGTCATTCTACCAACCACCAGGACATGGTATTCTGTATTAGTCTTCAATGATGCCTTCTTTTGTATTCCATTAGTCCCAGAGTCACAAGAAATTTTGGCTTGTGAGTGGCAGGACTCAACATACAACTAAAACAATACTTCCGGGCCGTCTGGCCCCAAGGGTGCAAAAATTCCCACACCATCTTTGGGGAAAGCTTAGCTAAAGACCTAAAAGTTCTACCTCTGGAAAAGGAAACCCTCCTTCAAGATGCAGACGACATTCTGATCGCCAGCCCTACTAAGGAGGCCTCTGAACTACCAAGCCAATAAAGGATAGAAGTTGTCCAAGAAAAAGCTCAAATATCACAGACTGCCGTGACCTGCCTGGGCTTCATTCTCACAGAAGGTTGGAGAAGTCCATCCCAGGAAAGGGAAGAAACCATTTTCAGCCTTACCCCTTTCTAAAACTAGAAGACAGCTTAGGGGTTCCTGGGGAGGCCAGGGTTTGCTGCTTCTGGATCCCTAACTACAGTCTACTAGCTGGGCCTCTATATGAAACACTGAAAGGAAAAGATGATGATCCTTTTGAATAGAATCCAGAAGTGGCCTTTCAAGAATGGAAAGAGCAGTCAATTCAGACCCTTGCCCTGGAACTCCCTAATTTAGCTAAACCCTTTGACCTTTACATTCCCGGTGAAAGGTGAATCGCCATTGGAGAATTAGTGCAAAACCTGGGACCACTTGAAATGGAACAATGCAAGAATGCCATCCAGGTAGGATAAACTATGGTCACCAAGGGGCTTGGCCCACTGCCACATCTGGCCAAGATACTGGCGGTATCTAAAACCCTGGAAATCAGCAGCCCAAAAGGCCACCTCCCTCCTAAGGGAAAAGGACCCCACGTGGTGATCCTAACCACCAACCATGCCCTGAAGTTGCAGGGTTCGCTCCGTGGGCACACCGACCTCGAGTGAGGAGGCCCTCCAACTCCAACATCCAGAGAGATAACCGGGGGCAACAGGGCACCATGACGACTCATGTGAACATCACTTGACCTGGAGTTTCTCTCATAAAACAACAAGAGTGTGTCCCAAAAGAGTAGACTACTGCTTGCCGGACTTATTGCACCCAGAGGGGAGCTAATAATCTTGGCGGGGGAACCGTATATCACACTGTCACCATAGAAAAGCCTACAGACACCGTGATGATGGTGGCCAGTAAGACCGGCTGGACTCTTGTTTACTTCAAAAGGCTGTTGACTCAGTGGCCATCATGGTCCTTGATCACCACTGACCCTGGACTGTCTGGGAGTTGAGCGGGCAGGGCTCTGACACCTGGTGCTGTTTGTACGTTAATTCAGGGGCCTAATTGAAGAAAGCGCAGACTACTGGTCAGAGCATCTAGGCTGGCAGAAACGGTCGGCCTAAGGTGGCCGAACAAATGTGGGGCGGGGTGAAACCGGCCCCCACAGCGTCTCTGCACATCTCTTTCCTGGACCCTTAAAGGTCATTAGAATCTATAACACTTCCAATGCTGGTGCTCAGGTGGACGAGCAGGGAGGCAGGGGGCCTGGGGACAATCAACGTCACCTGGAGGCTGCTGGGGAGAAGCTCTGACCCTCGCCCCAGGGTATGAGGGCTCCCAACTCAGCACTCAGCAGTTACAGAAGAAGGGTCTGCACCCTCAGCACTCCAAGAATGAGGAACGGGACAAAAGGCAGAGGGGGGGTTTGTCCCCAGCAAAGCCCATTAAAAATCCCTGGGAGATAAAAATAGAATCTGGGCAATAAAGTCAAGTCTAACCTTTTTTATCCTTTGTGCTTTGTCTAATTTCACGTGCTCCTAGGGTCCCGCATGCAGAGGTTCCACACCCGGCACTTCAGACCAGATTTCCTAGTGCAGAATGGCTGGGTCGACACCTCAGCTCCTGGGGCCCAGTGCAGACTCCGCGATATAGAGCCTGAGCTACAGCCAACCCGGCCCTCGAGAGCTCCGCCCCCTCCCTCCCACTGACTCTGACAGGATCTCTACACAGCAGCCCAGCCCACAGCCCACGGGGTAGTACATGCTCTCACCTCTCCATTCTCTGATCAAAATATAAAGTTTCCTTTGCTTGTGAACCAAACTCAGTCTCGATCTGTTGGCCCCAATGACACTGGGCAGGGGGACACTTGTTGGGGTCCACTCTGGAGGATCAGTAACAGAAATTGAGACTATTGTAACCTCAATGAACAGATGTGTGAGCCAAAGTGTAGTTAACATAGAACAGTGTATAAGGCTCGGGTAAAATAAGATGTTTCTAACACTTCCATTGGATATTTCCATCACTTTATTATAAGCAAGTTCAGTGAAAAGGTTTGTCTTATTTGTCAGCTCAATATTAGAGAAATGAAGTGATTTCTTTCCAAGGATGTACATCTAATAATCTTGGTTAAACCTTCAATCTTGTTTTAAATGCTTTTCCATTGAAAATGATACCTCTCTTTCAGCTCCCCCATTTCTGAGAAGTATAAAATCTTATAATTTATTATTACCAAAGGGGAAAGGTGGGAGAAGGGATAAATTAACAGTTTGGGATTAACACATACACACTGCTATGTATAAAATAGATCATCAACAAGGAACTACTGTATAGCACAGGGAACTACACTCAACATTTTGCAATAACCTATAAGGGGAAATAATCTGAAAAAGAATAGATATTTTTATTGACATCATCTATCAATGACAGTTAAAGTGTAACCTAAGGGAAGCTGGTGGTGAGTGCTTCTGACCCTGAAGACTTCAATCATCTAAAGTTTGGACTCTGCCTACTTCCCAAGGCCCTTAATGAACATATGTGTAGCCGTAGCTTAAAAAATTCCCCAGTTTGGGTTTCGGGGAGACACTGATTTTGAAAAAGCCCTGGTGTTCTCCTTACATGAATGGGACTCTTCCTACTGCTAAAACATGTCTGTCACACCCAGAGGATGGTATACCGTCTGATCGGGAAGAGTTTGGAAAAGGCATCTCATCTCCTCATCTCCTGGTGCTCGGGTTCACCCCTCCAGCGTCTTTACTAACAGTCTCCCCACTTGGAGATGTCAGCACTGTCAACATCCTGTTGCGTACAGTTTGGAATTTGTCCAGAGGATGAAGCGGAAGGATGAGGAACAATGAGAGACAAGTCCTACGTGTTCAGACAGGCACATGTCACTCTAATTTCCAATCAGGAAGACGAATTGACCAAAGGCTAGGGTTGCCCATGGAAACAGTATAGGGCTTGAGGAAATCCCGCTGCTTTGTGGCCAGTTCCCATAAACACAAGTTGAACAATAGAACTCAGGGGCAGTAAAATTCACAAAACTGCAGAGTTGAAAATATCCATCACTGAAAAATGTCTTGAGGAAAGTCAGAGAAAAGGACTTGTAAGCAAGGGAGAATGGCAGGAAAGGGATTTGAGGAGGTAGAAAGGACTCGCCATTAAGCACAAGAAAAGGAGCTGAACATTGCCAACATTGCAGTTGGCCAAAAAGGGTGTATGCGTTTTTTTGTGTATATATTCAAGAAAAGAGCGTACACCTTTTTAGCCAACCAAACAGGTGGGCACTGGAAGTCAATACTACAAAAGACATCACTTCGCATCAGTCAGAAGAGCCATCCTCATAAAGCGTAAACAACAGAAATGCAGGACAGGGCAAGGAGAAGAGGGAGCCCTGTGAGACTTATAGTGGAAATGTATATTGCCAACGGCCATTCTGGAGAAGTGTATTGTGTTTACTAAAGCATCTAAACAATGAGCTACAGAGCATAGGGCACTTGCACTCATGGGCGTATATCTTGGGAAAAACAAAAATCGAGAGGACACAGGCACCCCAATGTTTACCCCCTCTCTGTTTAAAAGATCCTCGACTAAGATATAACTTAAATGTCTCTGGAGGGAAAAAATGGATAGAGATGTGGTACTTAGGTAGAGTGGAATATTATTCAGCCTGGAAATCAATGAAATATGGCCAGCTGTAACAACTCTGGAGGAGTTACGTATGATCATTCTAAGTGACAGAATTCAAAAAGAAGAAGACACATATCATAAGATATCACTTAAAGGTGGAATCCAAAATGGCTACACATGAAATAAATTACAAAACAAAAACATAGTCAAATATGTAGAAAACACGCATAAGGCTGCTAAACGGGAAAGGTGGGGTGGGGTGAGGCATCATCCAGGAGGTTGAAATTAGCAAAGATACCATTCCAAATACCAAACTGATAATCAACAAGGCCTACACGGTAGCTAAAAGAACTGCACTCAGCACACTCAAGTCACCAGAAAAGAATATATACGACTGGTAAGAATCTGAAAAAGAATTTATTGATGTCTCTCTGTACGTGAATCAAGTGGATGTACAGCAGCAAGAAACAGAGCTTTGAAAATCAGCTGTAACCAATATAGTAATAAATTGAAAAAAATAAACGACAGAGAGACAGAGAAAACCTCTTACAACTTTTCCTCAGGGACGGTGATGCAACATGGATTGAACACATCTAGACCCACAGCAGGATGAGACATAAGGCTGGAAACTGTTTGCGCTAAGAGAAATGTGAGGTTGGGTGAGGAAATGCACACCCTTTAAAGTAATACTACCTGGTACCCATTCAATGGGTCCCAAATCTGCAGGTTCAAGGGATCTTCCTACAGCTAAAACATGCATGGAAAACCCAGAGGACTGTACACCATGTGATCGGGAGATGTGTCTAAAATGCACCTCATTTATCCTCTCCTGGTGCTCCTGTTCACCATTCCAGCCACGTTACTTAGAAGCTCCCCACTTGGAGAATCAGCACATTTAAACTTCTGTTTCACACATTTTGCAAATTGTGAGGAGGATGAACGGGAAGAGGGGGAACCAATGAGAGAAGAGTTGTAGGGGTTTGGACGGGCACATATCACTCTAATTTCCCATTAAGAATAAGAATTAAAAAAAGGCTCAGCCTGCCTTGCCGGAGCCAAAATAGGGCCTGAAGCAATCCTGCGCGTTTGAGGCCAGCTCACAAAAGAGCAACTTAAAACATGGAGCTCAGGGTCACTGCAATTCACAAACCTGCAGAGTTATAAATGAAAACTAACGTCCAAAAATATGTTGAGGTAAGGCAAAGAAGAGGATCTGAATGCAAGACAGAATTGCAAGAAACAGATTTCAAGAGATAGATTGGACTCGTCTTTAACGCACATGAAAAGCGGCAGAATTTCGACAATGATGCAGTTGGCCCAAAAGGGCGTATGCGATTTTTCCTGATTATATCCAGGAAAAAACGCATACGCACTTTATGGGCAACGAAGCAAGCAAGCAATGCAAATGTGCACAACAAAGAAGTCTCATTTCCCACCGGTCAAAAGGGCCATCCTAAAAAATTGTAAAAACCAGAAATGCAGGACAGGCCATGGAGAACAGGGAGCCTTTATATGCTGATGGGCAGTGTGTGAACTGCCGAGAGCCACTCTGGAGAAGTGTATGGTGGTTCCTAAATCATCTAAAAACAGAGCTACAGAGCATAGGACACTTCCAATCATGGGAGTATATCTAGGGAAGTCTAAAAATCAACAAGACACAAGCACACCACAGTTTAGGGCTACTCTGTTTACAAGAACCTCAACTTCAGTACACCTTAAATATCCCAGGAAAGAGAACAATGGATAAAGAAGATGTGGTACTTATGTACAATGGAATATCTCTTCACCATGAAATCAATGTAATAAGGCTAGTAGAAGGATAAAGAGTGGATTTAGGTCCGATAATACTACTTGAAATAAGTCAAACAGAAAAAGAAACATATCATAAGATATCACTTATAGAGGGAGGGTAAATATGGCTGCACAAGAAATGAATTACAGAACAGAACAGTGTCTCACATTTAGAAAACACACTTATGTCAGCTTAAGGGGAAAGGAGAGGTGGGGTGATGCATAAAACCAGAGTTTGAAATTAGCACAGATACCGTTCAAGAAACCAAATAGGTATTAGACAAGATCTACACCTTGCTCAATGAACTGGCCTCAACACACCCTATACACCGCAGAGAAATATATCTGAGTAATAAGAATCTTAAAACCCATGTATTGATATATCTCCATAAGGGAATCAAGTGTGTGCAGAGCGGCACAAACACAGCAGTGAAAATGAGCTAAACCCCATTATAGAAATAAATTTTAAAAACAAAACGCAGAAACAATGAAAGAGAGAAAAATTCTTACAAAATTCGCTCAGGGGCTGTGACGCAACCTGGATTGACCACATATAAACCCACAGCTGGATAAGACATAAGGCTGGACACTTGGGGCTGAGAGGATTGGTGAGCTTCGGTGACCAACTGCCGAAAGTTTAATGCAATACTTCATGCTACTCATTCCAAGGGTCCCAACACTCCAGGTTGAAGGGAATCTTCCTACAGCTAAACCATGCTTGGGAAACCCAGCGACTGTTATACCATATGATCGGGAAAGGTTTCTAAAACGCACCACATTTTTCCTCTCCTGGGGCTCCGGATCGACATTCCAGCCGCTTTACTAACAACATCCCCACATGGAGAGTCAATGCCTTTAAGTTCTGGTATTGCACAGTCTTCAGTTAGTGCGGAGGATGAATGGGAATAGGGGGAACCAGTGAGAAACTAGCTGTAGCGGTTTCAATGGGCACATGTCACTCTAATTTCACATCAGTAAGAAGAATGAACCAAAGGCACAGCAAGGTGCCCCAGAAGAAGAATAGGGCTTCAAGGAATCCTGTGGTTATGGGGCAAGATCACAAAAGTAAGAGCTGAAAAATGGAGCTAAGGGCCACTGCAATTCAAAAACCTGACTTGCCCAAAAAGGGCGTATGTGTTTTTTCCTGAATATATTCAGGAAAAAACGCATACGCCCTTTTTGGCCAACCAAGCAAGCTTGCAAAGGAAATCTGCACTACAATGAAGTCTCAATTCCCCCTGGTCAAAAGGGCCATCTGAAAAAAGTGTAAAATCCATAAAGGCATGACAGGCCATGGAGAACTGGGAGCCATCTTATGCTGATGGGCAGGATGTAAATTGCCAACAGCCACTCTGGAGAAGTGTTTGGTGTTTCCTGAAACATCTAAAAAACAAAGCAACAGAGCCTAGGGCACTTCCACTTATGGTACTATAGTTTAGGGCAATTAAAATCAAAAAGACACAGCCACCCCAAAGTTTGGGATGGCTCTGTTTACAAGAACCTCATATACGGTACAAGTTCAATATCGCAGAAAGTGAAAAATGGATAAAGAAGTTGTGGTACTTACGTACAATGCAATATCACTCAGCAATGAAATCTATGTCATCAGGCCCGTAGCAGCATAATGAGTGGACTAAGTACGATGAATCTAACTGAAATAAGTCACACAGAAAAAGAAACATCATAAGGTATCACTAATACACGGAATGTAAACTTGGCTACACAGGAACTGAATTGCAAAACAGAACAGGGTCTCAAATTTAGAAAACCAACTTATGCTTGCTTAAGGGGAAAGGTGAGTTGGGGTGCTGCATAAAACCAGAGATTGAAATGAGCACAGATAAAGTTCCTTAAGCCAAATATGGAATAGACAAGAGCTACTCCTTGCTCAAGGAAATGGACTCAACACCCCATATTAAACGCCTAAGAATGTACCTGACTAGGAAGTATCTTAAAACCAATGGATTGCTATGTCTCCGAAAGAGAATCAAGCGAGTGTACAGGGGCATAAACGCAGCAGTGATAGGACTGGAGAGGTTCGGTGAGCAAATGAAGACCCTTTGAAATCATATTGCATGGTACCCATTCCACGGGTCTCAACTCTCCAGGTTTCAGGTATTCTTCCTCAGGTAAAACATGCATGTGGAACCCAGAGTATGATCAACCGTGTGATCGGGAGACGTGTTCCAATATGTGTCAGTTTCTATCCCCTGGTACTCGGGTGCAACATTCCAGACGCTTTACTAACACTCTCCCGACTTGGAGAGTCAGTGCCTTTAACCTCCTGTTTGGCCCAGTTTGCAATTTCTGCGGAAGATGAACAGGAATAGGGAGAACCATTGAGAGACTAGCTGGAGGTGTCTGGACGGGCAAATTTAACTCTCATTTCCCACCAGGAAGAGGAATTAACCAAAGGCTCAGCGTGCCGTGCCTTAACCACATTAGGGCCTGAAGCAATCCTGCGGTGTTGCGGCCAGCTCACAAGAAAGCGAGTTGAAGCAAGGAGCTCAGGGGCACTGTAATTCACAAACCTGCAGAGTTATAAATGACAGCTATCGTCCAAAAATATACTGAAGTAAGGCTGCCAAGAGGACTTGAAAGCGGGGCAGAATTGCAAGAAACCGATTTCAGGAGGTAGACTGGATTTGCATTTAAAGCATAGGAAAAGAGGCAGAACGTCCACAATGATGCACTTGGCCAAAAAGGGCGTATGGTTTTTTCCTGAATATATTCAGGAAAAAACGCATACGCCCTTTTTGGCCAACCAAGCAAGCTTGAAAAGAAAATCTGCACTACAATGAAGTCTCACTTTCCCCCGGTCAAAAGGGCCATCTGAAAAAAGTGTGAAATCCAGAAAGGCAGGACAGGCCATGGAGAACTGGGAGCCTTGTTATGCTGATGGGCGTGATTTAAATTGCCAACAGCCATTCCGGAGAACTGTATGGTGTTTCCTGAAACATCTAAAAAACAAAGCAACAGAGCCTAGGGCACTTCCACTTATGGTCCTATAGCTTAGGGAAATTAAAATCAAAAAGACAGAGCCACCCAAAATGTTGGGACGGCTCTCTTTACAAGAAACACATTTACGGTACAAGTTCAATATCGCAGAAAGTGAAAAATGGATAAAGAAGTTGTGGTACTTACGTACAATGCAATATCACTCAGCAATGAAATCTATGTCATCAGGCCCGTAGCAGCATAATGAGTGGATTCAGGTACGATGATTCTAACTGAAATAAGTCACACAGGAAAAGAAACATCATAAGATATCACTAATACACGGAATGTAAACTTGGCTACACAGGAACTGAATTACAAAACAGAACAGGGTCTCAAATTTAGAAACCCAACTTATGCTTGCTTAAGGGGAAAGGTGAGTTGGGGTGCTGCATAAAACCAGAGATTGAAATGAGCACAGATAAAGTTCCTTAAGCCAAATATGGAATAGACAAGAGCTACTCCTTGCTCAACGAAATGGACTCAACACCCCATATTAAATGCCTAAGAGTGTACCTGACTAGGAAGTATCTTAAAACCTATGGATTGCTATGTGTCTGAAAGAGAATCAAGTGTGTGTACAGGGGCATAAACGCAGCAGTGATAGGATTGGAGAGGTTCGGTGAGCAAATGAAGACCCTTTGAAGTCATATTGCATGGTACCCATTCCACGGGTCTCAACTCTCCAGGTTTAAGGTATTCTTCCTTCAGCTAAAACATGCATGTGGAACCCAGAGTATGATCAACCGTGTGATCGGGAGACGTGTTCCAATATGTCTCAGTTTTCGTCCCCTGGTACTCGGGTGCAACATTCCAGACGCTTTACTAACACTCTCCCGACTTGGAGAGTCAGTGCCTTTAACCTCCTGTTTGGCCCAGTTTGCAATTTCTGCAGAAGATGAACAGGAATAGGGAGAACCAATGACAGACTAGCTGGAGGTGTCTGGACGGGCAAATTTAACTCTCATTTCCCACCAGGAAGAGGAATTAACCAAAGGCTCAGCGTGCCGTGCCGGAACCAGATTAGGGCCTGAAGCCATCCTGCGGTGTTGCGGCCAGCTCACGAGAAAGCGAGTTGAAGAAAGGAGCTCAGGGGCACTGTAATTCACAAACCTGCAGAGTTATAAATGACAGCTATCGTCCAAAAATATACTGAAGTAAGGCTGCCAAGAGGACTTGAAAGCGGGGCAGAATTGCAGGAAACCGATTTCAGGAGGTAGACTGGAATTGCATTTAAAGCATAGGAAAAGAGGCAGAACGTCCACAATGATGCACTTGGCCAAAAAGGGCGTATGCGTTTTTTCCTGAATATATTCAGGAAAAAACGCATACGCCCTTTTTGGCCAACCAAGCAAGCTTGCAAAGGAAATCTGCACTACAATGAAGTCTCACTTCCCCCCGGTCAAAAGGGCCATCTGAAAAAAGTGTAAAATCCAGAAAGGCAGGACAGGCCATGGAGAACTGGGAGCCTTGTTATGCTGATGGGCGGGATGTAAATTGCCAACAGCCACTCGGGAGAAGTGTATGGTGTTTCCTGAAACATCTAAAAAACAAAGCAACAGAGCCTAGGGCACTTCCACTTATGGTCCTATAGCTTAGGGAAATTAAAATCAAAAAGACACAGCCACCCCAAAGGTTGGGACGGCTCTGTTTACAAGAACCTGGTTTACGGTACAAGTTCAATATCGCAGAAAGTGAAAAATGGATAAAGAAGTTGTGGTACTTACGTACAATGCAGTATCACTCAGCAAGGAAATCTATGTCATCAGGCCCGTAGCAGCATAATGAGTGGATTCAGGTATGATGATTCTAACTGAAATAAGTCACACAGAAAAAGAAACATCATAAGATATCACTAATACACGGAATGTAAACTTGGCTACACAGGAACTGAATTACAAAACAGAACAGGGTCTCAAATTTAGAAAACAAACTTATGCTTGCTTAAGGGGAAAGGTGAGTTGGGGTGCTGCATAAAACCAGAGATTGAAATGAGCACAGATAAAGTTCCTTAAGCCAAATATGGAATAGACAAGAGCTACTCCTTGCTCAACGAAATGGATTCAACACCCAATATTAAACGCCTAAGAGTGTACCTGACTAGGAAGTATCTTAAAACCTATGGATTGCTATGTCTCCGAAAGAGAATCAAGCGTGTGTGCAGGGGCATAAACGCAGCAGTGATAGGATTGGAGAGGTTCGGTGAGCAAATGAAGACCCTTTGAAGTCATATTGCATGGTACCCATTCCACGGGTCTCAACTCTCCAGGTTTAAGGTATTCTTCCTTCAGCTAAAACATGCATGTGGAACCCAGAGTATGATCAACCGTGTGATCGGGAGACGTGTTCCAATATGTCTCAGTTTTCGTCCCCTGGTACTCGGGTGCAACATTCCAGACGCTTTACTAACACTCTCCCGGCTTGGAGAGTCAGTGCCTTTAACCTCCTGTTTGGCCCAGTTTGCAAATTCTGCGGAAGATGAACAGGAATAGGCAGAACCAATGACAGACTAGCTGGAGGTGTCTGGACGGGCAAATTTAACTCTCATTTCGCACCAGGAAGAGGAATTAACCAAAGGCTAAGCGTGCCATTCCGGAACCAGATTAGGGCCTGAAGCAATCCTGCGGTGTTGCGGCCAGCTCATGAGAAAGCAAGTTGAAGATAGGAGCTCAGGGGCACTGTAATTCACAAACCTGCAGAGTTATAAATGACAGCTATTGTCCAAAAATATACTGAAGTAAGGCTGCCAAGAGGACTTGAAAGCGGGGCAGAATTGCAGGAAACCGATTTCAGGAGGTAGACTGGAATTGCATTTAAAGCATAGGAAAAGAGGCAGAACGTCCACAATGATGCACTTGGCCAAAAAGGGCGTATGCGTTTTTTCCTGAATATATTCAGGAAAAAACGCATACGCCCTTTTTGGCCAACCAAGCAAGCTTGCAAAGGAAATCTGCACTACAATGAAGTCTCACTTCCCCCCGGTCAAAAGGGCCATCTGAAAAAAGTGTAAAATCCAGAAAGGCAGGACAGGCCATGGAGAACTGGGAGCCTTGTTATGCTGATGGGTGGGATGTAAATTGCCAACAGCCACTCGGGAGAAGTGTATGGTGTTTCCTGAAACATCTAAAAAACAAAGCAACAGAGCCTAGGGCACTTCCACTTATGGTCCTATAGCTTAGGGAAATTAAAATCAAAAGACACAGCCGCCCCAAAGGTTGGGACGGCTCTGTTTACAAGAACCTGGTTTACGGTACAAGTTCAATATCGCAGAAAGTGAAAAATGGATAAAGAAGTTGTGGTACTTACGTACAATGCAGTATCACTCAGCAAGGAAATCTATGTCATCAGGCCCGTAGCAGCATAATGAGTGGATTCAGGTATGATGATTCTAACTGAAATAAGTCACACAGAAAAAGAAACATCATAAGATATCACTAATACACGGAATGTAAACTTGGCTACACAGGAACTGAATTACAAAACAGAACAGGGTCTCAAATTTAGAAAACAAACTTATGCTTGCTTAAGGGGAAAGGTGAGTTGGGGTGCTGCATAAAACCAGAGATTGAAATGAGCACAGATAAAGTTCCTTAAGCCAAATATGGAATAGACAAGAGCTACTCCTTGCTCAACGAAATGGACTCAACACCCCATATTAAATGCCTAAGAGTGTACCTGACTAGGAACTATCTTAAAACCTATGGATTGCTATGTCTCCGAAAGAGAATCAAGCATGTGTACAGGGGCATAAACGCAGCAGTGATAGGATTGGAGAGGTTCGGTGAGCAAATGAAGACCCTTTGAAGTCATATTGCATGGTACCCATTCCACGGGTCTCAACTCTCCAGGTTTAAGGTATTCTTCCTTCAGCTAAAACATGCATGTGGAACCCTGAGTATGATCAACCGTGTGATCGGGAGACGTGTTCAAGTATGTCTCAGGTTTCGTCCCCAGGTACTCGGGTGCAACATTCCAGACGCTTTACTAACACTCTCCCGACTTGGAGAGTCAGTGCCTTTAACCTCCTGTTTGGCCCAGTTTGCAATTTCTGCGGAAGATGAACAGGAATAGGGAGAACCAATGAGAGACTAGCTGGAGGTGTCTGGACGGGCAAATTTAACTCTCATTTCCCACCAGGAAGAGGAATTAACCAAAGGCTCAGTGTGCAGTGCCGGAACCACATTAGGGCCTGAAGCAATCCTGCGGTGTTGCGGCCAGCTGACGAGAAAGCGACTTGAAGAAAGGAGCTCAGGGGCACTGTAATTCACAAACCTGCAGAGTTATAAATGACAGCTATCGTCCAAAAATATACTGAAGTAAGGCTGCCAAGAGGACTTGAAAGCGGGGCAGAATTGCAGGAAACCGATTTCAGGAGGTAGACTGGAATTGCATTTAAAGCATAGGAAAAGAGGCAGAACGTCCACAATGATGCACTTGGCCAAAAAGGGCGTATGCGTTTTTTCCTGAATATATTCAGGAAAAAACGCATACGCCCTTTTTGGCCAACCAAGCAAGCTTGCAAAGGAAATCTGCACTACAATGAAGTCTCACTTCCCCCCGGTCAAAAGGGCCATCTGAAAAAAGTGTAAAATCCAGAAAGGCAGGACAGGCCATGGAGAACTGGGAGCCTTGTTATGCTGATGGGTGGGATGTAAATTGCCAACAGCCACTCGGGAGAACTCTATGGTGTTTCCTGAAACATCTAAAACACAAAGCAACAGAGCCTAGGGCACTTCCACTTATGGTCCTATAGCTTAGGGAAATTAAAATCAAAAGACACAGCCACCCCAAAGGTTGGGACGGCTCTGTTTACAAGAACCTGGTTTACGGTACAAGTTCAATATCGCAGAAAGTGAAAAATGGATAAAGAAGTTGTGGTACTTACATACAATGCAGTATCACTCAGCAATGAAATCTATGTCATCAGGCCCGTAGCAGCATAATGAGTGGATTCAGGTACGATGATTCTAACTGAAATAAGTCACACAGGAAAAGAAACATCATAAGATATCACTAATACACGGAATGTAAACTTGGCTACACAGGAACTGAATTCCAAAACAGAACAGGGTCTCTAATCTAGAAACCCAACTTATGCTTGCTTAAGGGGAAAGGTGAGTTGGGGTGCTGCATAAAACCAGAGATTGAAATGAGCACAGATAAAGTTCCTTAAGCCAAATATGGAATAGACAAGAGCTACTCCTTGCTCAACGAAATGGACTCAACACCCCATATTAAATGCCTAAGAGTGTACCTGACTAGGAAGTATCTTAAAACCTATGGATTGCTATGTGTCTGAAAGAGAATCAAGTGTGTGTACAGGGGCATAAACGCAGCAGTGATAGGATTGGAGAGGTTCGGTGAGCAAATGAAGACCCTTTGAAGTCATATTGCATGGTACCCATTCCATGGGTCTCAACTCTCCAGGTTTAAGGTATTCTTCCTTCAGCTAAAACATGCATGTGGAACCCAGAGTATGATCAACTGTGTGATCGGGAGACGTGTTCCAATATGTCTCAGTTTTCGTCCCCTGGTACTCGGGTGCAACATTCCAGACGCTTTACTAACACTCTCCCGACTTGGAGAGTCAGTGCCTTTAACCTCCTGTTTGGCCCAGTTTGCAATTTCTGCGGAAGATGAACAGGGATAGGGAGAACCAATGAGAGACTAGCTGGAGGTGTCTGGACGGGCAAATTTAACTCTCATTTCCCACCAGGAAGAGGAATTAACCAAAGGCTCAGCGTGCCGTGCCGGAACCAGATTAGGGCCTGAAGCCATCCTGCGGGGTTGCGGCCAGCTCACGAGAAAGCGAGTTGAAGAAAGGAGCTCAGGGGCACTGTAATTCACAAACCTGCAGAGTTATAAATGACAGCTATCGTCCAAAAATATACTGAAGTAAGGCTGCCAAGAGGACTTGAAAGCGGGGCAGAATTGCAGGAAACCGATTTCAGGAGGTAGACTGGAATTGCATTTAAAGCATAGGAAAAGAGGCAGAACGTCCACAATGATGCACTTGGCCAAAAAGGGCGTATGCGTTTTTTCCTGAATATATTCAGGAAAAAACGCATACGCCCTTTTTGGCCAACCAAGCAAGCTTGCAAAGGAAATCTGCACTACAATGAAGTCTCACTTCCCCCCGGTCAAAAGGGCCATCTGAAAAAAGTGTAAAATCCAGAAAGGCAGGACAGGCCATGGAGAACTGGGAGCCTTGTTATGCTGATGGGCGGGATGTAAATTGCCAACAGCCACTCGGGAGAAGTGTATGGTGTTTCCTGAAACATCTAAAAAACAAAGCAACAGAGCCTAGGGCACTTCCACTTATGGTCCTATAGCTTAGGGAAATTAAAATCAAAAAGACACCGCCACCCCAAAGGTTGGGACGGCTCTGTTTACAAGAACCTGGTTTACGGTACAAGTTCAATATCGCAGAAAGTGAAAAATGGATAAAGAAGTTGTGGTACTTACGTACAATGCAGTATCACTCAGCAATGAAATCTATGTCATCAGGCCCGTAGCAGCATAATGAGTGGATTCAGGTACGATGATTCTAACTGAAATAAGTCACACAGAAAAAGAAACATCATAAGATATCACTAATACACGGAATGTAAACTTGGCTACACAGGAACTGAATTCCAAAACAGAACAGGGTCTCAAATTTAGAAAACCAACTTATGCTTGCTTAAGGGGAAAGGTGAGTTGGGGTGCTGCATAAAACCAGAGATTGAAATGAGCACAGATAAAGTTCCTTAAGCCAAATATGGAATAGACAAGAGCTACTCCTTGCTCAACGAAATGGACTCAACACCCCATATTAAATGCCTAAGAGTGTACCTGACTAGGAAGTATCTTAAAACCTATGGATTGCTATGTGTCTGAAAGAGAATCAAGTGTGTGTACAGGGGCATAAACGCAGCAGTGATAGGATTGGAGAGGTTCGGTGAGCAAATGAAGACCCTTTGAAGTCATATTGCATGGTACCCATTCCACGGGTCTCAACTCTCCAGGTTTAAGGTATTCTTCCTTCAGCTAAAACATGCATGTGGAACCCAGAGTATGATCAACCGTGTGATCGGGAGACGTGTTCCAATATGTCTCAGTTTTCGTCCCCTGGTACTCGGGTGCAACATTCCAGACGCTTTACTAACACTCTCCCGACTTGGAGAGTCAGTGCCTTTAACCTCCTGTTTGGCCCAGTTTGCAATTTCTGCGGAAGATGAACAGGGATAGGGAGAACCAATGAGAGACTAGCTGGAGGTGTCTGGACGGGCAAATTTAACTCTCATTTCCCACCAGGAAGAGGAATTAACCAAAGGCTCAGCGTGCCGTGCCGGAACCAGATTAGGGCCTGAAGCCATCCTGCGGTGTTGCGGCCAGCTCACGAGAGAGCAAGTTGAAGAAAGGAGCTCAGGGGCACTGTAATTCACAAACCTGCAGAGTTATAAATGACAGCTATCGTCCAAAAATATACTGAAGTAAGGCTGCCAAGAGGACTTGAAAGCGGGGCAGAATTGCAGGAAACCGATTTCAGGAGGTAGACTGGAATTGCATTTAAAGCATAGGAAAAGAGGCAGAACGTCCACAATGATGCACTTGGCCAAAAAGGGCGTATGCGTTTTTTCCTGAATATATTCAGGAAAAAACGCATACGCCCTTTTTGGCCAACCAAGCAAGCTTGCAAAGGAAATCTGCACTACAATGAAGTCTCACTTCCCCCCGGTCAAAAGGGCCATCTGAAAAAAGTGTAAAATCCAGAAAGGCAGGACAGGCCATGGAGAACTGGGAGCCTTGTTATGCTGATGGGCGGGATGTCAATTGCCAACAGCCACTCGGGAGAAGTGTATGGTGTTTCCTGAAACATCTAAAAAACAAAGCAACAGAGCCTAGGGCACTTCCACTTATGGTCCTATAGCTTAGGGAAATTAAAATCAAAAGACACAGCCACCCCAAAGGTTGGGACGGCTCTGTTTACAAGAACCTGGTTTACGGTACAAGTTCAATATCGCAGAAAGTGAAAAATGGATAAAGAAGTTGTGGTACTTACGTACAATGCAGTATCACTCAGCAATGAAATCTATGTCATCAGGCCCGTAGCAGCATAATGAGTGGATTCAGGTATGATGATTCTAACTGAAATAAGTCACACAGGAAAAGAAACATCATAAGATATCACTAATACACGGAATGTAACCTTGGCTACACAGGAACTGAATTACAAAACAGAACAGGGTCTCAAATTTAGAAAACCAACTTATGCTTGCTTAAGGGGAAAGGTGAGTTGGGGTGCTGCATAAAACCAGAGATTGAAATGAGCACAGATAAAGTTCCTTAAGCCAAATATGGAATAGACAAGAGCTACTCCTTGCTCAACGAAATGGACTCAACACCCCATATTAAATGCCTAAGAGTGTACCTGACTAGGAAGTATCTTAAAACCTATGGATTGCTATGTCTCTGAAAGAGAATCAAGTGTGTGTACAGGGGCATAAACGCAGCAGTGATAGGATTGGAGAGGTTCGGTGAGCAAATGAAGACCCTTTGAAGTCATATTGCATGGTACCCATTCCACGGGTCTCAACTCTCCAGGTTTAAGGTATTCTTCCTTCAGCTAAAACATGCATGTGGAACCCAGAGTATGATCAACCGTGTGATCGGGAGACGTGTTCCAATATGTCTCAGTTTTCGTCCCCTGGTACTCGGGTGCAACATTCCAGACGCTTTACTAACACTCTCCCGACTTGGAGAGTCAGTGCCTTTAACCTCCTGTTTGGCCCAGTTTGCAATTTCTGCAGAAGATGAACAGGAATAGGGAGAACCAATGACAGACTAGCTGGAGGTGTCTGGACGGGCAAATTTAACTCTCATTTCCCACCAGGAAGAGGAATTAACCAAAGGCTCAGCGTGCCGTGCCGGAACCAGATTAGGGCCTGAAGCCATCCTGCGGGGTTGCGGCCAGCTCACGAGAAAGCGAGTTGAAGAAAGGAGCTCAGGGGCACTGTAATTCACAAACCTGCAGAGTTATAAATGACAGCTATCGTCCAAAAATATACTGAAGTAAGGCTGCCAAGAGGACTTGAAAGCGGGGCAGAATTGCAGGAAACCGATTTCAGGAGGTAGACTGGAATTGCATTTAAAGCATAGGAAAAGAGGCAGAACGTCCACAATGATGCACTTGGCCAAAAAGGGCGTATGCGTTTTTTCCTGAATATATTCAGGAAAAAACGCATACGCCCTTTTTGGCCAACCAAGCAAGCTTGCAAAGGAAATCTGCACTACAATGAAGTCTCACTTCCCCCCGGTCAAAAGGGCCATCTGAAAAAAGTGTAAAATCCAGAAAGGCAGGACAGGCCATGGAGAACTGGGAGCCTTGTTATGCTGATGGGCGGGATGTAAATTGCCAACAGCCACTCGGGAGAAGTGTATGGTGTTTCCTGAAACATCTAAAAAACAAAGCAACAGAGCCTAGGGCACTTCCACTTATGGTCCTATAGCTTAAGGAAATTAAAATCAAAAAGACACAGCCACCCCAAAGGTTGGGACGGCTCTGTTTACAAGAACCTGGTTTACGGTACAAGTTCAATATCGCAGAAAGTGAAAAATGGATAAAGAAGTTGTGGTACTTACGTACAATGCAGTATCACTCAGCAATGAAATCTATGTCATCAGGCCCGTAGCAGCATAATGAGTGGATTCAGGTATGATGATTCTAACTGAAATAAGTCACACAGGAAAAGAAACATCATAAGATATCACTAATACACGGAATGTAACCTTGGCTACACAGGAACTGAATTACAAAACAGAACAGGGTCTCAAATTTAGAAAACCAACTTATGCTTGCTTAAGGGGAAAGGTGAGTTGGGGTGCTGCATAAAACCAGAGATTGAAATGAGCACAGATAAAGTTCCTTAAGCCAAATATGGAATAGACAAGAGCTACTCCTTGCTCAACGAAATGGACTCAACACCCCATATTAAATGCCTAAGAGTGTACCTGACTAGGAAGTATCTTAAAACCTATGGATTGCTATGTCTCTGAAAGAGAATCAAGTGTGTGTACAGGGGCATAAACCCAGCAGTGATAGGATTGGAGAGGTTCGGTGAGCAAATGAAGACCCTTTGAAGTCATATTGCATGGTACCCATTCCACGGGTCTCAACTCTCCAGGTTTAAGGTATTCTTCCTTCAGCTAAAACATGCATGTGGAACCCAGAGTATGATCAACCGTGTGATCGGGAGACGTGTTCCAATATGTCTCAGTTTTCGTCCCCTGGTACTCGGGTGCAACATTCCAGACGCTTTACTAACACTCTCCCGACTTGGAGAGTCAGTGCCTTTAACCTCCTGTTTGGCCCAGTTTGCAATTTCTGCGGAAGATGAACAGGGATAGGGAGAACCAATGAGAGACTAGCTGGAGGTGTCTGGACGGGCAAATTTAACTCTCATTTCCCACCAGGAAGAGGAATTAACCAAAGGCTCAGCGTGCCGTGCCGGAACCAGATTAGGGCCTGAAGCCATCCTGCGGGGTTGCGGCCAGCTCACGAGAAAGCGAGTTGAAGAAAGGAGCTCAGGGGCACTGTAATTCACAAACCTGCAGAGTTATAAATGACAGCTATCGTCCAAAAATATACTGAAGTAAGGCTGCCAAGAGGACTTGAAAGCGGGGCAGAATTGCAGGAAACCGATTTCAGGAGGTAGACTGGAATTGCATTTAAAGCATAGGAAAAGAGGCAGAACGTCCACAATGATGCACTTGGCCAAAAAGGGCGTATGCGTTTTTTCCTGAATATATTCAGGAAAAAACGCATACGCCCTTTTTGGCCAACCAAGCAAGCTTGCAAAGGAAATCTGCACTACAATGAAGTCTCACTTCCCCCCGGTCAAAAGGGCCATCTGAAAAAAGTGTAAAATCCAGAAAGGCAGGACAGGCCATGGAGAACTGGGAGCCTTGTTATGCTGATGGGTGGGATGTAAATTGCCAACAGCCACTCGGGAGAACTGTATGGTGTTTCCTGAAACATCTAAAAAACAAAGCAACAGAGCCTAGGGCACTTCCACTTATGGTCCTATAGCTTAGGGAAATTAAAATCAAAAGACACAGCCACCCCAAAGGTTGGGACGGCTCTGTTTACAAGAACCTGGTTTACGGTACAAGTTCAATATCGCAGAAAGTGAAAAATGGATAAAGAAGTTGTGGTACTTACGTACAATGCAGTATCACTCAGCAATGAAATCTATGTCATCAGGCCCGTAGCAGCATAATGAGTGGATTCAGGTACGATGATTCTAACTGAAATAAGTCACACAGGAAAAGAAACATCATAAGATATCACTAATACACGGAATGTAAACTTGGCTACACAGGAACTGAATTACAAAACAGAACAGGGTCTCTAATCTAGAAACCCAACTTATGCTTGCTTAAGGGGAAAGGTGAGTTGGGGTGCTGCATAAAACCAGAGATTGAAATGAGCACAGATAAAGTTCCTTAAGCCAAATATGGAATAGACAAGAGCTACTCCTTGCTCAATGAAATGGACTCAACACCCCATATTAAATGCCTAAGAGTGTACCTGACTAGGAAGTATCTTAAAACCTATGGATTGCTATGTCTCTGAAAGAGAATCAAGTGTGTGTACAGGGGCATAAACGCAGCAGTGATAGGATTGGAGAGGTTCGGTGAGCAAATGAAGACCCTTTGAAGTCATATTGCATGGTACCCATTCCACGGGTCTCAACTCTCCAGGTTTAAGGTATTCTTCCTTCAGCTAAAACATGCATGTGGAACCCAGAGTATGATCAACCGTGTGATCGGGAGACGTGTTCCAATATGTCTCAGTTTTCGTCCCCAGGTACTCGGGTGCAACATTCCAGACGCTTTACTAACACTCTCCCGACTTGGAGAGTCAGTGCCTTTAACCTCCTGTTTGGCCCAGTTTGCAATTTCTGCGGAAGATGAACAGGAATAGGGAGAACCAATGACAGACTAGCTGGAGGTGTCTGGACGGGCAAATTTAACTCTCATTTCCCACCAGGAAGAGGAATTAACCAAAGGCTCAGCGTGCCGTGCCGGAACCAGATTAGGGCCTGAAGCCATCCTGCGGTGTTGCGGCCAGCTCACGAGAAAGCGAGTTGAAGAAAGGAGCTCAGGGGCACTGTAATTCACAAACCTGCAGAGTTATAAATGACAGCTATCGTCCAAAAATATACTGAAGTAAGGCTGCCAAGAGGACTTGAAAGCGGGGCAGAATTGCAGGAAACCGATTTCAGGAGGTAGACTGGAATTGCATTTAAAGCATAGGAAAAGAGGCAGAACGTCCACAATGATGCACTTGGCCAAAAAGGGCGTATGCGTTTTTTCCTGAATATATTCAGGAAAAAACGCATACGCCCTTTTTGGCCAACCAAGCAAGCTTGCAAAGGAAATCTGCACTACAATGAAGTCTCACTTCCCCCCGGTCAAAAGGGCCATCTGAAAAAAGTGTAAAATCCAGAAAGGCAGGACAGGCCATGGAGAACTGGGAGCCTTGTTATGCTGATGGGCGGGATGTAAATTGCCAACAGCCACTCGGGAGAAGTGTATGGTGTTTCCTGAAACATCTAAAAAACAAAGCAACAGAGCCTAGGGCACTTCCACTTATGGTCCTATAGCTTAGGGAAATTAAAATCAAAAAGACACCGCCACCCCAAAGGTTGGGACGGCTCTGTTTACAAGAACCTGGTTTACGGTACAAGTTCAATATCGCAGAAAGTGAAAAATGGATAAAGAAGTTGTGGTACTTACGTACAATGCAGTATCACTCAGCAATGAAATCTATGTCATCAGGCCCGTAGCAGCATAATGAGTGGATTCAGGTACGATGATTCTAACTGCAATAAGTCACACAGAAAAAGAAACATCATAAGATATCACTAATACACGGAATGTAAACTTGGCTACACAGGAACTGAATTCCAAAACAGAACAGGGTCTCAAATTTAGAAAACCAACTTATGCTTGCTTAAGGGGAAAGGTGAGTTGGGGTGCTGCATAAAACCAGAGATTGAAATGAGCACAGATAAAGTTCCTTAAGCCAAATATGGAATAGACAAGAGCTACTCCTTGCTCAACGAAATGGACTCAACACCCCATATTAAATGCCTAAGAGTGTACCTGACTAGGAAGTATCTTAAAACCTGTGGATTGCTATGTGTCTGAAAGAGAATCAAGTGTGTGTACAGGGGCATAAACGCAGCAGTGATAGGATTGGAGAGGTTCAGTGAGCAAATGAAGACCCTTTGAAGTCATATTGCATGGTACCCATTCCACGGGTCTCAACTCTCCAGGTTTAAGGTATTCTTCCTTCAGCTAAAACATGCATGTGGAACCCAGAGTATGATCAACCGTGTGATCGGGAGACGTGTTCCAATATGTCTCAGTTTTCGTCCCCTGGTACTCGGGTGCAACATTCCAGACGCTTTACTAACACTCTCCCGACTTGGAGAGTCAGTGCCTTTAACCTCCTGTTTGGCCCAGTTTGCAATTTCTGCGGAAGATGAACAGGGATAGGGAGAACCAATGAGAGACTAGCTGGAGGTGTCTGGACGGGCAAATTTAACTCTCATTTCCCACCAGGAAGAGGAATTAACCAAAGGCTCAGCGTGCCGTGCCGGAACCAGATTAGGGCCTGAAGCCATCCTGCGGTGTTGCGGCCAGCTCACGAGAGAGCAAGTTGAAGAAAGGAGCTCAGGGGCACTGTAATTCACAAACCTGCAGAGTTATAAATGACAGCTATCGTCCAAAAATATACTGAAGTAAGGCTGCCAAGAGGACTTGAAAGCGGGGCAGAATTGCAGGAAACCGATTTCAGGAGGTAGACTGGAATTGCATTTAAAGCATAGGAAAAGAGGCAGAACGTCCACAATGATGCACTTGGCCAAAAAGGGCGTATGCGTTTTTTCCTGAATATATTCAGGAAAAAACGCATACGCCCTTTTTGGCCAACCAAGCAAGCTTGCAAAGGAAATCTGCACTACAATGAAGTCTCACTTCCCCCCGGTCAAAAGGGCCATCTGAAAAAAGTGTAAAATCCAGAAAGGCAGGACAGGCCATGGAGAACTGGGAGCCTTGTTATGCTGATGGGCGGGATGTAAATTGCCAACAGCCACTCGGGAGAAGTGTATGGTGTTTCCTGAAACATCTAAAAAACAAAGCAACAGAGCCTAGGGCACTTCCACTTATGGTCCTATAGCTTAGGGAAATTAAAATCAAAAGACACAGCCACCCCAAAGGTTGGGACGGCTCTGTTTACAAGAACCTGGTTTACGGTACAAGTTCAATATCGCAGAAAGTGAAAAATGGATAAAGAAGTTGTGGTACTTACGTACAATGCAGTATCACTCAGCAATGAAATCTATGTCATCAGGCCCGTAGCAGCATAATGAGTGGATTCAGGTATGATGATTCTAACTGAAATAAGTCACACAGGAAAAGAAACATCATAAGATATCACTAATACACGGAATGTAACCTTGGCTACACAGGAACTGAATTCCAAAACAGAACAGGGTCTCAAATTTAGAAAACCAACTTATGCTTGCTTAAGGGGAAAGGTGAGTTGGGGTGCTGCATAAAACCAGAGATTGAAATGAGCACAGATAAAGTTCCTTAAGCCAAATATGGAATAGACAAGAGCTACTCCTTGCTCAACGAAATGGACTCAACACCCCATATTAAATGCCTAAGAGTGTACCTGACTAGGAAGTATCTTAAAACCTATGGATTGCTATGTCTCTGAAAGAGAATCAAGTGTGTGTACAGGGGCATAAACGCAGCAGTGATAGGATTGGAGAGGTTCGGTGAGCAAATGAAGACCCTTTGAAGTCATATTGCATGGTACCCATTCCACGGGTCTCAACTCTCCAGGTTTAAGGTATTCTTCCTTCAGCTAAAACATGCATGTGGAACCCAGAGTATGATCAACCGTGTGATCGGGAGACGTGTTCCAATATGTCTCAGTTTTCGTCCCCTGGTACTCGGGTGCAACATTCCAGACGCTTTACTAACACTCTCCCGACTTGGAGAGTCAGTGCCTTTAACCTCCTGTTTGGCCCAGTTTGCAATTTCTGCGGAAGATGAACAGGAATAGGGAGAACCAATGACAGACTAGCTGGAGGTGTCTGGACGGGCAAATTTAACTCTCATTTCCCACCAGGAAGAGGAATTAACCAAAGGCTCAGCGTGCCGTGCCGGAACCAGATTAGGGCCTGAAGCCATCCTGCGGGGTTGCGGCCAGCTCACGAGAAAGCGAGTTGAAGAAAGGAGCTCAGGGGCACTGTAATTCACAAACCTGCAGAGTTATAAATGACAGCTATCGTCCAAAAATATACTGAAGTAAGGCTGCCAAGAGGACTTGAAAGCGGGGCAGAATTGCAGGAAACCGATTTCAGGAGGTAGACTGGAATTGCATTTAAAGCATAGGAAAAGAGGCAGAACGTCCACAATGATGCACTTGGCCAAAAAGGGCGTATGCGTTTTTTCCTGAATATATTCAGGAAAAAACGCATACGCCCTTTTTGGCCAACCAAGCAAGCTTGCAAAGGAAATCTGCACTACAATGAAGTCTCACTTCCCCCCGGTCAAAAGGGCCATCTGAAAAAAGTGTAAAATCCAGAAAGGCAGGACAGGCCATGGAGAACTGGGAGCCTTGTTATGCTGATGGGTGGGATGTAAATTGCCAACAGCCACTCGGGAGAACTGTATGGTGTTTCCTGAAACATCTAAAAAACAAAGCAACAGAGCCTAGGGCACTTCCACTTATGGTCCTATAGCTTAGGGAAATTAAAATCAAAAGACACAGCCACCCCAAAGGTTGGGACGGCTCTGTTTACAAGAACCTGGTTTACGGTACAAGTTCAATATCGCAGAAAGTGAAAAATGGATAAAGAAGTTGTGGTACTTACGTACAATGCAGTATCACTCAGCAATGAAATCTATGTCATCAGGCCCGTAGCAGCATAATGAGTGGATTCAGGTACGATGATTCTAACTGAAATAAGTCACACAGGAAAAGAAACATCATAAGATATCACTAATACACGGAATGTAAACTTGGCTACACAGGAACTGAATTACAAAACAGAACAGGGTCTCTAATCTAGAAACCCAACTTATGCTTGCTTAAGGGGAAAGGTGAGTTGGGGTGCTGCATAAAACCAGAGATTGAAATGAGCACAGATAAAGTTCCTTAAGCCAAATATGGAATAGACAAGAGCTACTCCTTGCTCAACGAAATGGACTCAACACCCCATATTAAATGCCTAAGAGTGTACCTGACTAGGAAGTATCTTAAAACCTATGGATTGCTATGTCTCTGAAAGAGAATCAAGTGTGTGTACAGGGGCATAAACGCAGCAGTGATAGGATTGGAGAGGTTCGGTGAGCAAATGAAGACCCTTTGAAGTCATATTGCATGGTACCCATTCCACGGGTCTCAACTCTCCAGGTTTAAGGTATTCTTCCTTCAGCTAAAACATGCATGTGGAACCCAGAGTATGATCAACTGTGTGATCGGGAGACGTGTTCCAATATGTCTCAGTTTTCGTCCCCTGGTACTCGGGTGCAACATTCCAGACGCTTTACTAACACTCTCCCGACTTGGAGAGTCAGTGCCTTTAACCTCCTGTTTGGCCCAGTTTGCAATTTCTGCGGAAGATGAACAGGGATAGGGAGAATCAATGAGAGACTAGCTGGAGGTGTCTGGACGGGCAAATTTAACTCTCATTTCCCACCAGGAAGAGGAATTAACCAAAGGCTCAGCGTGCCGTGCCGGAACCAGATTAGGGCCTGAAGCCATCCTGCGGTGTTGCGGCCAGCTCACGAGAAAGCGAGTTGAAGAAAGGAGCTCAGGGGCACTGTAATTCACAAACCTGCAGAGTTATAAATGACAGCTATCGTCCAAAAATATACTGAAGTAAGGCTGCCAAGAGGACTTGAAAGCGGGGCAGAATTGCAGGAAACCGATTTCAGGAGGTAGACTGGAATTGCATTTAAAGCATAGGAAAAGAGGCAGAACGTCCACAATGATGCACTTGGCCAAAAAGGGCGTATGCGTTTTTTCCTGAATATATTCAGGAAAAAACGCATACGCCCTTTTTGGCCAACCAAGCAAGCTTGCAAAGGAAATGGGCACTACAATGAAGTCTCACTTCCCCCCGGTCAAAAGGGACATCTGAAAAAAGTGTAAAATCCAGAAAGGCAGGACAGGCCATGGAGAACTGGGAGCCTTGTTATGCTGATGGGCGGGATGTAAATTGCCAACAGCCACTCCGGAGAAGTGTATGGTGTTTCCTGAAACAGCTAAAAAACAAAGCAACAGAGCCTAGGGCACTTCCACTTATGGTCCTATAGCTTAGGGAAATTAAAATCAAAAAGACACAGCCACCCCAAAGGTTGGGACAGCTCTGTTTACAAGAACCTGGTTTACGGTACAAGTTCAATATCGCAGAAAGTGAAAAATGGATAAAGAAGTTGTGGTACTTACGTACAATGCAGTATCACTCAGCAATGAAATCTATGTCATCAGGCCCGTAGCAGCATAATGAGTGGATTCAGGTACGATGATTCTAACTGAAATAAGTCACACAGGAAAAGAAACATCATAAGATATCACTAATACACGGAATGTAAACTTGGCTACACAGGAACTGAATTACAAAACAGAACAGGGTCTCTAATCTAGAAACCCAACTTATGCTTGCTTAAGGGGAAAGGTGAGTTGGGGTGCTGCATAAAACCAGAGATTGAAATGAGCACAGATAAAGTTCCTTAAGCCAAATATGGAATAGACAAGAGCTACTCCTTGCTCAACGAAATGGACTCAACACCCCATATTAAATGCCTAAGAGTGTACCTGACTAGGAAGTATCTTAAAACCTATGGATTGCTATGTCTCTGAAAGAGAATCAAGTGTGTGTACAGGGGCATAAACGCAGCAGTGATAGGATTGGAGAGGTTCGGTGAGCAAATGAAGACCCTTTGAAGTCATATTGCATGGTACCCATTCCACGGGTCTCAACTCTCCAGGTTTAAGGTATTCTTCCTTCAGCTAAAACATGCATGTGGAACCCAGAGTATGATCAACCGTGTGATCGGGAGACGTGTTCCAATATGTCTCAGTTTTCGTCCCCTGGTACTCGGGTGCAACATTCCAGACGCTTTACTAACACTCTCCCGACTTGGAGAGTCAGTGCCTTTAACCTCCTGTTTGGCCCAGTTTGCAATTTCTGCGGAAGATGAACAGGAATAGGGAGAACCAATGACAGACTAGCTGGAGGTGTCTGGACGGGCAAATTTAACTCTCATTTCCCACCAGGAAGAGGAATTAACCAAAGGCTCAGCGTGCCGTGCCGGAACCAGATTAGGGCCTGAAGCCATCCTGCGGGGTTGCGGCCAGCTCACGAGAAAGCGAGTTGAAGAAAGGAGCTCAGGGGCACTGTAATTCACAAACCTGCAGAGTTATAAATGACAGCTATCGTCCAAAAATATACTGAAGTAAGGCTGCCAAGAGGACTTGAAAGCGGGGCAGAATTGCAGGAAACCGATTTCAGGAGGTAGACTGGAATTGCATTTAAAGCATAGGAAAAGAGGCAGAACGTCCACAATGATGCACTTGGCCAAAAAGGGCGTATGCGTTTTTTCCTGAATATATTCAGGAAAAAACGCATACGCCCTTTTTGGCCAACCAAGCAAGCTTGCAAAGGAAATCTGCACTACAGTGAAGTCTCACTTCCCCCCGGTCAAAAGGGCCATCTGAAAAAAGTGTAAAATCCAGAAAGGCAGGACAGGCCATGGAGAACTGGGAGCCTTGTTATGCTGATGGGCGGGATGTCAATTGCCAACAGCCACTCGGGAGAAGTGTATGGTGTTTCCTGAAACATCTAAAAAACAAAGCAACAGAGCCTAGGGCACTTCCACTTATGGTCCTATAGCTTAGGGAAATTAAAATCAAAAAGACACAGCCACCCCAAAGGTTGGGACGGCTCTGTTTACAAGAACCTGGTTTACGGTACAAGTTCAATATCGCAGAAAGTGAAAAATGGATAAAGAAGTTGTGGTACTTACGTACAATGCAGTATCACTCAGCAATGAAATCTATGTCATCAGGCCCGTAGCAGCATAATGAGTGGATTCAGGTACGATGATTCTAACTGAAATAAGTCACACAGAAAAAGAAACATCATAAGATATCACTAATACACGGAATGTAAACTTGGCTACACAGGAACTGAATTACAAAACAGAACAGGGTCTCAAATTTAGAAAACCAACTTATGCTTGCTTAAGGGGAAAGGTGAGTTGGGGTGCTGCATAAAACCAGAGATTGAAATGAGCACAGATAAAGTTCCTTAAGCCAAATATGGAATAGACAAGAGCTACTCCTTGCTCAACGAAATGGACTCAACACCCCATATTAAATGCCTAAGAGTGTACCTGACTAGGAATTATCTTAAAACCTATGGATTGCTATGTCTCTGAAAGAGAATCAAGTGTGTGTACAGGGGCATAAACGCAGCAGTGATAGGATTGGAGAGGTTCGGTGGGCAAATGAAGACCCTTTGAAGTCATATTGCATGGTACCCATTCCACGGGTCTCAACTCTCCAGGTTTAAGGTATTCTTCCTTCAGCTAAAACATGCATGTGGAACCCAGAGTATGATCAACCGTGTGATCGGGAGACGTGTTCCAATATGTCTCAGTTTTCGTCCCCTGGTACTCGGGTGCAACATTCCAGACGCTTTACTAACACTCTCCCGACTTGGAGAGTCAGTGCCTTTAACCTCCTGTTTGGCCCAGTTTGCAATTTCTGCGGAAGATGAACAGGAATAGGGAGAACCAATGACAGACTAGCTGGAGGTGTCTGGACGGGCAAATTTAACTCTCATTTCCCACCAGGAAGAGGAATTAACCAAAGGCTCAGCGTGCCGTGCCGGAACCAGATTAGGGCCTGAAGCCATCCTGCGGTGTTGCGGCCAGCTCACGAGAAAGCGAGTTGAAGAAAGGAGCTCAGGGGCACTGTAATTCACAAACCTGCAGAGTTATAAATGACAGCTATCGTCCAAAAATATACTGAAGTAAGGCTGCCAAGAGGACTTGAAAGCGGGGCAGAATTGCAGGAAACCGATTTCAGGAGGTAGACTGGAATTGCATTTAAAGCATAGGAAAAGAGGCAGAACGTCCACAATGATGCACTTGGCCAAAAAGGGCGTATGCGTTTTTTCCTGAATATATTCAGGAAAAAACGCATACGCCCTTTTTGGCCAACCAAGCAAGCTTGCAAAGGAAATCTGCACTACAATGAAGTCTCACTTCCCCCCGGTCAAAAGGGACATCTGAAAAAAGTGTAAAATCCAGAAAGGCAGGACAGGCCATGGAGAACTGGGAGCCTTGTTATGCTGATGGGCGGGATGTCAATTGCCAACAGCCACTCGGGAGAAGTGTATGGTGTTTCCTGAAACATCTAAAAAACAAAGCAACAGAGCCTAGGGCACTTCCACTTATGGTCCTATAGCTTAGGGAAATTAAAATCAAAAGACACAGCCACCCCAAAGGTTGGGACGGCTCTGTTTACAAGAACCTGGTTTACGGTACAAGTTCAGTATCGCAGAAAGTGAAAAATGGATAAAGAAGTTGTGGTACTTACGTACAATGCAGTATCACTCAGCAATGAAATCTATGTCATCAGGCCCGTAGCAGCATAATGAGTGGATTCAGGTACGATGATTCTAACTGAAATAAGTCACACAGAAAAAGAAACATCATAAGATATCACTAATACACGGAATGTAACCTTGGCTACACAGGAACTGAATTACAAAACAGAACAGGGTCTCAAATTTAGAAAACCAACTTATGCTTGCTTAAGGGGAAAGGTGAGTTGGGGTGCTGCATAAAACCAGAGATTGAAATGAGCACAGATAAAGTTCCTTAAGCCAAATATGGAATAGACAAGAGCTACTCCTTGCTCAACGAAATGGACTCAACACCCCATATTAAATGCCTAAGAGTGTACCTGACTAGGAAGTATCTTAAAACCTATGGATTGCTATGTCTCTGAAAGAGAATCAAGTGTGTGTACAGGGGCATAAACGCAGCAGTGATAGGATTGGAGAGGTTCGGTGAGCAAATGAAGACCCTTTGAAGTCATATTGCATGGTACCCATTCCACGGGTCTCAACTCTCCAGGTTTAAGGTATTCTTCCTTCAGCTAAAACATGCATGTGGAACCCAGAGTATGATCAACCGTGTGATCGGGAGACGTGTTCCAATATGTGTCAGTTTTCGTCCCCTGGTACTCGGGTGCAACATTCCAGACGCTTTACTAACACTCTCCCGACTTGGAGAGTCAGTGCCTTTAACCTCCTGTTTGGCCCAGTTTGCAATTTCTGCGGAAGATGAACAGGAATAGGGAGAACCAATGACAGACTAGCTGGAGGTGTCTGGATGGGCAAATTTAACTGTCATTTCCCACCAGGAAGAGGAATTAACCAAAGGCTCAGCATGCCGTGCCGGAACCAGATTAGGGCCTGAAGCCATCCTGCGGTGTTGCGGCCAGCTCACGAGAAAGCGAGTTGAAGAAAGGAGCTCAGGGGCACTGTAATTCACAAACCTGCAGAGTTATAAATGACAGCTATCGTCCAAAAATATACTGAAGTAAGGCTGCCAAGAGGACTTGAAAGCGGGGCAGAATTGCAGGAAACCGATTTCAGGAGGTAGACTGGAATTGCATTTAAAGCATAGGAAAAGAGGCAGAACGTCCACAATGATGCACTTGGCCAAAAAGGGCGTATGCGTTTTTTCCTGAATATATTCAGGAAAAAACGCATACGCCCTTTTTGGCCAACAAGCAAGCTTGCAAAGGAAATCTGCACTACAGTGAAGTCTCACTTCCCCCCGGTCAAAAGGGCCATCTGAAAAAAGTGTAAAATCCAGAAAGGCAGGACAGGCCATGGAGAACTGGGAGCCTTGTTATGCTGATGGGCGGGATGTCAATTGCCAACAGCCACTCGGGAGAAGTGTATGGTGTTTCCTGAAACATCTAAAAAACAAAGCAACAGAGCCTAGGGCACTTCCACTTATGGTCCTATAGCTTAGGGAAATTAAAATAAAAAAGACACAGCCACCCCAAAGGTTGGGACGGCTCTGTTTACAAGAACCTGGTTTACGGTACAAGTTCAATATCGCAGAAAGTGAAAAATGGATAAAGAAGTTGTGGTACTTACGTACAATGCAGTATCACTCAGCAATGAAATCTATGTCATCAGGCCCGTAGCAGCATAATGAGTGGATTCAGGTACGATGATTCTAACTGCAATAAGTCACACAGAAAAAGAAACATCATAAGATATCACTAATACACGGAATGTAAACTTGGCTACACAGGAACTGAATTCCAAAACAGAACAGGGTCTCAAATTTAGAAAACCAACTTATGCTTGCTTAAGGGGAAAGGTGAGTTGGGGTGCTGCATAAAACCAGAGATTGAAATGAGCACAGATAAAGTTCCTTAAGCCAAATATGGAATAGACAAGAGCTACTCCTTGCTCAACGAAATGGACTCAACACCCCATATTAAATGCCTAAGAGTGTACCTGACTAGGAAGTATCTTAAAACCTATGGATTGCTATGTGTCTGAAAGAGAATCAAGTGTGTGTACAGGGGCATAAACGCAGCAGTGATAGGATTGGAGAGGTTCAGTGAGCAAATGAAGACCCTTTGAAGTCATATTGCATGGTACCCATTCCACGGGTCTCAACTCTCCAGGTTTAAGGTATTCTTCCTTCAGCTAAAACATGCATGTGGAACCCAGAGTATGATCAACCGTGTGATCGGGAGACGTGTTCCAATATGTCTCAGTTTTCGTCCCCTGGTACTCGGGTGCAACATTCCAGACGCTTTACTAACACTCTCCCGACTTGGAGAGTCAGTGCCTTTAACCTCCTGTTTGGCCCAGTTTGCAATTTCTGCGGAAGATGAACAGGGATAGGGAGAACCAATGAGAGACTAGCTGGAGGTGTCTGGACGGGCAAATTTAACTCTCATTTCCCACCAGGAAGAGGAATTAACCAAAGGCTCAGCGTGCCGTGCCGGAACCAGATTAGGGCCTGAAGCCATCCTGCGGTGTTGCGGCCAGCTCACGAGAGAGCAAGTTGAAGAAAGGAGCTCAGGGGCACTGTAATTCACAAACCTGCAGAGTTATAAATGACAGCTATCGTCCAAAAATATACTGAAGTAAGGCTGCCAAGAGGACTTGAAAGCGGGGCAGAATTGCAGGAAACCGATTTCAGGAGGTAGACTGGAATTGCATTTAAAGCATAGGAAAAGAGGCAGAACGTCCACAATGATGCACTTGGCCAAAAAGGGCGTATGCGTTTTTTCCTGAATATATTCAGGAAAAAACGCATACGCCCTTTTTGGCCAACCAAGCAAGCTTGCAAAGGAAATCTGCACTACAATGAAGTCTCACTTCCCCCCGGTCAAAAGGGCCATCTGAAAAAAGTGTAAAATCCAGAAAGGCAGGACAGGCCATGGAGAACTGGGAGCCTTGTTATGCTGATGGGCGGGATGTAAATTGCCAACAGCCACTCGGGAGAAGTGTATGGTGTTTCCTGAAACATCTAAAAAACAAAGCAACAGAGCCTAGGGCACTTCCACTTATGGTCCTATAGCTTAGGGAAATTAAAATCAAAAGACACAGCCACCCCAAAGGTTGGGACGGCTCTGTTTACAAGAACCTGGTTTACGGTACAAGTTCAATATCGCAGAAAGTGAAAAATGGATAAAGAAGTTGTGGTACTTACGTACAATGCAGTATCACTCAGCAATGAAATCTATGTCATCAGGCCCGTAGCAGCATAATGAGTGGATTCAGGTATGATGATTCTAACTGAAATAAGTCACACAGGAAAAGAAACATCATAAGATATCACTAATACACGGAATGTAACCTTGGCTACACAGGAACTGAATTCCAAAACAGAACAGGGTCTCAAATTTAGAAAACCAACTTATGCTTGCTTAAGGGGAAAGGTGAGTTGGGGTGCTGCATAAAACCAGAGATTGAAATGAGCACAGATAAAGTTCCTTAAGCCAAATATGGAATAGACAAGAGCTACTCCTTGCTCAACGAAATGGACTCAACACCCCATATTAAATGCCTAAGAGTGTACCTGACTAGGAAGTATCTTAAAACCTATGGATTGCTATGTCTCTGAAAGAGAATCAAGTGTGTGTACAGGGGCATAAACGCAGCAGTGATAGGATTGGAGAGGTTCGGTGAGCAAATGAAGACCCTTTGAAGTCATATTGCATGGTACCCATTCCACGGGTCTCAACTCTCCAGGTTTAAGGTATTCTTCCTTCAGCTAAAACATGCATGTGGAACCCAGAGTATGATCAACCGTGTGATCGGGAGACGTGTTCCAATATGTCTCAGTTTTCGTCCCCTGGTACTCGGGTGCAACATTCCAGACGCTTTACTAACACTCTCCCGACTTGGAGAGTCAGTGCCTTTAACCTCCTGTTTGGCCCAGTTTGCAATTTCTGCGGAAGATGAACAGGAATAGGGAGAACCAATGACAGACTAGCTGGAGGTGTCTGGACGGGCAAATTTAACTCTCATTTCCCACCAGGAAGAGGAATTAACCAAAGGCTCAGCGTGCCGTGCCGGAACCAGATTAGGGCCTGAAGCCATCCTGCGGGGTTGCGGCCAGCTCACGAGAAAGCGAGTTGAAGAAAGGAGCTCAGGGGCACTGTAATTCACAAACCTGCAGAGTTATAAATGACAGCTATCGTCCAAAAATATACTGAAGTAAGGCTGCCAAGAGGACTTGAAAGCGGGGCAGAATTGCAGGAAACCGATTTCAGGAGGTAGACTGGAATTGCATTTAAAGCATAGGAAAAGAGGCAGAACGTCCACAATGATGCACTTGGCCAAAAAGGGCGTATGCGTTTTTTCCTGAATATATTCAGGAAAAAACGCATACGCCCTTTTTGGCCAACCAAGCAAGCTTGCAAAGGAAATCTGCACTACAATGAAGTCTCACTTCCCCCCGGTCAAAAGGGCCATCTGAAAAAAGTGTAAAATCCAGAAAGGCAGGACAGGCCATGGAGAACTGGGAGCCTTGTTATGCTGATGGGTGGGATGTAAATTGCCAACAGCCACTCGGGAGAACTGTATGGTGTTTCCTGAAACATCTAAAAAACAAAGCAACAGAGCCTAGGGCACTTCCACTTATGGTCCTATAGCTTAGGGAAATTAAAATCAAAAGACACAGCCACCCCAAAGGTTGGGACGGCTCTGTTTACAAGAACCTGGTTTACGGTACAAGTTCAATATCGCAGAAAGTGAAAAATGGATAAAGAAGTTGTGGTACTTACGTACAATGCAGTATCACTCAGCAATGAAATCTATGTCATCAGGCCCGTAGCAGCATAATGAGTGGATTCAGGTACGATGATTCTAACTGAAATAAGTCACACAGGAAAAGAAACATCATAAGATATCACTAATACACGGAATGTAAACTTGGCTACACAGGAACTGAATTACAAAACAGAACAGGGTCTCTAATCTAGAAACCCAACTTATGCTTGCTTAAGGGGAAAGGTGAGTTGGGGTGCTGCATAAAACCAGAGATTGAAATGAGCACAGATAAAGTTCCTTAAGCCAAATATGGAATAGACAAGAGCTACTCCTTGCTCAACGAAATGGACTCAACACCCCATATTAAATGCCTAAGAGTGTACCTGACTAGGAAGTATCTTAAAACCTATGGATTGCTATGTCTCTGAAAGAGAATCAAGTGTGTGTACAGGGGCATAAACGCAGCAGTGATAGGATTGGAGAGGTTCGGTGAGCAAATGAAGACCCTTTGAAGTCATATTGCATGGTACCCATTCCACGGGTCTCAACTCTCCAGGTTTAAGGTATTCTTCCTTCAGCTAAAACATGCATGTGGAACCCAGAGTATGATCAACTGTGTGATCGGGAGACGTGTTCCAATATGTCTCAGTTTTCGTCCCCTGGTACTCGGGTGCAACATTCCAGACGCTTTACTAACACTCTCCCGACTTGGAGAGTCAGTGCCTTTAACCTCCTGTTTGGCCCAGTTTGCAATTTCTGCGGAAGATGAACAGGGATAGGGAGAATCAATGAGAGACTAGCTGGAGGTGTCTGGACGGGCAAATTTAACTCTCATTTCCCACCAGGAAGAGGAATTAACCAAAGGCTCAGCGTGCCGTGCCGGAACCAGATTAGGGCCTGAAGCCATCCTGCGGTGTTGCGGCCAGCTCACGAGAAAGCGACTTGAAGAAAGGAGCTCAGGGGCACTGTAATTCACAAACCTGCAGAGTTATAAATGACAGCTATCGTCCAAAAATATACTGAAGTAAGGCTGCCAAGAGGACTTGAAAGCGGGGCAGAATTGCAGGAAACCGATTTCAGGAGGTAGACTGGAATTGCATTTAAAGCATAGGAAAAGAGGCAGAACGTCCACAATGATGCACTTGGCCAAAAAGGGCGTATGCGTTTTTTCCTGAATATATTCAGGAAAAAACGCATACGCCCTTTTTGGCCAACCAAGCAAGCTTGCAAAGGAAATGGGCACTACAATGAAGTCTCACTTCCCCCCGGTCAAAAGGGACATCTGAAAAAAGTGTAAAATCCAGAAAGGCAGGACAGGCCATGGAGAACTGGGAGCCTTGTTATGCTGATGGGCGGGATGTAAATTGCCAACAGCCACTCCGGAGAAGTGTATGGTGTTTCCTGAAACAGCTAAAAAACAAAGCAACAGAGCCTAGGGCACTTCCACTTATGGTCCTATAGCTTAGGGAAATTAAAATCAAAAAGACACAGCCACCCCAAAGGTTGGGACAGCTCTGTTTACAAGAACCTGGTTTACGGTACAAGTTCAATATCGCAGAAAGTGAAAAATGGATAAAGAAGTTGTGGTACTTACGTACAATGCAGTATCACTCAGCAATGAAATCTATGTCATCAGGCCCGTAGCAGCATAATGAGTGGATTCAGGTACGATGATTCTAACTGAAATAAGTCACACAGGAAAAGAAACATCATAAGATATCACTAATACACGGAATGTAAACTTGGCTACACAGGAACTGAATTACAAAACAGAACAGGGTCTCTAATCTAGAAACCCAACTTATGCTTGCTTAAGGGGAAAGGTGAGTTGGGGTGCTGCATAAAACCAGAGATTGAAATGAGCACAGATAAAGTTCCTTAAGCCAAATATGGAATAGACAAGAGCTACTCCTTGCTCAACGAAATGGACTCAACACCCCATATTAAATGCCTAAGAGTGTACCTGACTAGGAAGTATCTTAAAACCTATGGATTGCTATGTCTCTGAAAGAGAATCAAGTGTGTGTACAGGGGCATAAACGCAGCAGTGATAGGATTGGAGAGGTTCGGTGAGCAAATGAAGACCCTTTGAAGTCATATTGCATGGTACCCATTCCACGGGTCTCAACTCTCCAGGTTTAAGGTATTCTTCCTTCAGCTAAAACATGCATGTGGAACCCAGAGTATGATCAACCGTGTGATCGGGAGACGTGTTCCAATATGTCTCAGTTTTCGTCCCCTGGTACTCGGGTGCAACATTCCAGACGCTTTACTAACACTCTCCCGACTTGGAGAGTCAGTGCCTTTAACCTCCTGTTTGGCCCAGTTTGCAATTTCTGCGGAAGATGAACAGGAATAGGGAGAACCAATGACAGACTAGCTGGAGGTGTCTGGACGGGCAAATTTAACTCTCATTTCCCACCAGGAAGAGGAATTAACCAAAGGCTCAGCGTGCCGTGCCGGAACCAGATTAGGGCCTGAAGCCATCCTGCGGGGTTGCGGCCAGCTCACGAGAAAGCGAGTTGAAGAAAGGAGCTCAGGGGCACTGTAATTCACAAACCTGCAGAGTTATAAATGACAGCTATCGTCCAAAAATATACTGAAGTAAGGCTGCCAAGAGGACTTGAAAGCGGGGCAGAATTGCAGGAAACCGATTTCAGGAGGTAGACTGGAATTGCATTTAAAGCATAGGAAAAGAGGCAGAACGTCCACAATGATGCACTTGGCCAAAAAGGGCGTATGCGTTTTTTCCTGAATATATTCAGGAAAAAACGCATACGCCCTTTTTGGCCAACCAAGCAAGCTTGCAAAGGAAATCTGCACTACAGTGAAGTCTCACTTCCCCCCGGTCAAAAGGGCCATCTGAAAAAAGTGTAAAATCCAGAAAGGCAGGACAGGCCATGGAGAACTGGGAGCCTTGTTATGCTGATGGGCGGGATGTCAATTGCCAACAGCCACTCGGGAGAAGTGTATGGTGTTTCCTGAAACATCTAAAAAACAAAGCAACAGAGCCTAGGGCACTTCCACTTATGGTCCTATAGCTTAGGGAAATTAAAATCAAAAAGACACAGCCACCCCAAAGGTTGGGACGGCTCTGTTTACAAGAACCTGGTTTACGGTACAAGTTCAATATCGCAGAAAGTGAAAAATGGATAAAGAAGTTGTGGTACTTACGTACAATGCAGTATCACTCAGCAATGAAATCTATGTCATCAGGCCCGTAGCAGCATAATGAGTGGATTCAGGTACGATGATTCTAACTGAAATAAGTCACACAGAAAAAGAAACATCATAAGATATCACTAATACACGGAATGTAAACTTGGCTACACAGGAACTGAATTACAAAACAGAACAGGGTCTCAAATTTAGAAAACCAACTTATGCTTGCTTAAGGGGAAAGGTGAGTTGGGGTGCTGCATAAAACCAGAGATTGAAATGAGCACAGATAAAGTTCCTTAAGCCAAATATGGAATAGACAAGAGCTACTCCTTGCTCAACGAAATGGACTCAACACCCCATATTAAATGCCTAAGAGTGTACCTGACTAGGAATTATCTTAAAACCTATGGATTGCTATGTCTCTGAAAGAGAATCAAGTGTGTGTACAGGGGCATAAACGCAGCAGTGATAGGATTGGAGAGGTTCGGTGGGCAAATGAAGACCCTTTGAAGTCATATTGCATGGTACCCATTCCACGGGTCTCAACTCTCCAGGTTTAAGGTATTCTTCCTTCAGCTAAAACATGCATGTGGAACCCAGAGTATGATCAACCGTGTGATCGGGAGACGTGTTCCAATATGTCTCAGTTTTCGTCCCCTGGTACTCGGGTGCAACATTCCAGACGCTTTACTAACACTCTCCCGACTTGGAGAGTCAGTGCCTTTAACCTCCTGTTTGGCCCAGTTTGCAATTTCTGCGGAAGATGAACAGGAATAGGGAGAACCAATGACAGACTAGCTGGAGGTGTCTGGACGGGCAAATTTAACTCTCATTTCCCACCAGGAAGAGGAATTAACCAAAGGCTCAGCGTGCCGTGCCGGAACCAGATTAGGGCCTGAAGCCATCCTGCGGTGTTGCGGCCAGCTCACGAGAAAGCGAGTTGAAGAAAGGAGCTCAGGGGCACTGTAATTCACAAACCTGCAGAGTTATAAATGACAGCTATCGTCCAAAAATATACTGAAGTAAGGCTGCCAAGAGGACTTGAAAGCGGGGCAGAATTGCAGGAAACCGATTTCAGGAGGTAGACTGGAATTGCATTTAAAGCATAGGAAAAGAGGCAGAACGTCCACAATGATGCACTTGGCCAAAAAGGGCGTATGCGTTTTTTCCTGAATATATTCAGGAAAAAACGCATACGCCCTTTTTGGCCAACCAAGCAAGCTTGCAAAGGAAATCTGCACTACAATGAAGTCTCACTTCCCCCCGGTCAAAAGGGACATCTGAAAAAAGTGTAAAATCCAGAAAGGCAGGACAGGCCATGGAGAACTGGGAGCCTTGTTATGCTGATGGGCGGGATGTCAATTGCCAACAGCCACTCGGGAGAAGTGTATGGTGTTTCCTGAAACATCTAAAAAACAAAGCAACAGAGCCTAGGGCACTTCCACTTATGGTCCTATAGCTTAGGGAAATTAAAATCAAAAGACACAGCCACCCCAAAGGTTGGGACGGCTCTGTTTACAAGAACCTGGTTTACGGTACAAGTTCAGTATCGCAGAAAGTGAAAAATGGATAAAGAAGTTGTGGTACTTACGTACAATGCAGTATCACTCAGCAATGAAATCTATGTCATCAGGCCCGTAGCAGCATAATGAGTGGATTCAGGTACGATGATTCTAACTGAAATAAGTCACACAGAAAAAGAAACATCATAAGATATCACTAATACACGGAATGTAACCTTGGCTACACAGGAACTGAATTACAAAACAGAACAGGGTCTCAAATTTAGAAAACCAACTTATGCTTGCTTAAGGGGAAAGGTGAGTTGGGGTGCTGCATAAAACCAGAGATTGAAATGAGCACAGATAAAGTTCCTTAAGCCAAATATGGAATAGACAAGAGCTACTCCTTGCTCAACGAAATGGACTCAACACCCCATATTAAATGCCTAAGAGTGTACCTGACTAGGAAGTATCTTAAAACCTATGGATTGCTATGTCTCTGAAAGAGAATCAAGTGTGTGTACAGGGGCATAAACGCAGCAGTGATAGGATTGGAGAGGTTCGGTGAGCAAATGAAGACCCTTTGAAGTCATATTGCATGGTACCCATTCCACGGGTCTCAACTCTCCAGGTTTAAGGTATTCTTCCTTCAGCTAAAACATGCATGTGGAACCCAGAGTATGATCAACCGTGTGATCGGGAGACGTGTTCCAATATGTGTCAGTTTTCGTCCCCTGGTACTCGGGTGCAACATTCCAGACGCTTTACTAACACTCTCCCGACTTGGAGAGTCAGTGCCTTTAACCTCCTGTTTGGCCCAGTTTGCAATTTCTGCGGAAGATGAACAGGAATAGGGAGAACCAATGACAGACTAGCTGGAGGTGTCTGGATGGGCAAATTTAACTGTCATTTCCCACCAGGAAGAGGAATTAACCAAAGGCTCAGCATGCCGTGCCGGAACCAGATTAGGGCCTGAAGCCATCCTGCGGTGTTGCGGCCAGCTGACGAGAAAGCGAGTTGAAGAAAGGAGCTCAGGGGCACTGTAATTCACAAACCTGCAGAGTTATAAATGACAGCTATCGTCCAAAAATATACTGAAGTAAGGCTGCCAAGAGGACTTGAAAGCGGGGCAGAATTGCAGGAAACCGATTTCAGGAGGTAGACTGGAATTGCATTTAAAGCATAGGAAAAGAGGCAGAACGTCCACAATGATGCACTTGGCCAAAAAGGGCGTATGCGTTTTTTCCTGAATATATTCAGGAAAAAACGCATACGCCCTTTTTGGCCAACAAGCAAGCTTGCAAAGGAAATCTGCACTACAGTGAAGTCTCACTTCCCCCCGGTCAAAAGGGCCATCTGAAAAAAGTGTAAAATCCAGAAAGGCAGGACAGGCCATGGAGAACTGGGAGCCTTGTTATGCTGATGGGCGGGATGTCAATTGCCAACAGCCACTCGGGAGAAGTGTATGGTGTTTCCTGAAACATCTAAAAAACAAAGCAACAGAGCCTAGGGCACTTCCACTTATGGTCCTATAGCTTAGGGAAATTAAAATAAAAAAGACACAGCCACCCCAAAGGTTGGGACGGCTCTGTTTACAAGAACCTGGTTTACGGTACAAGTTCAATATCGCAGAAAGTGAAAAATGGATAAAGAAGTTGTGGTACTTACGTACAATGCAGTATCACTCAGCAATGAAATCTATGTCATCAGGCCCGTAGCAGCATAATGAGTGGATTCAGGTACGATGATTCTAACTGAAATAAGTCACACAGAAAAAGAAACATCATAAGATATCACTAATACACGGAATGTAAACTTGGCTACACAGGAACTGAATTACAAAACAGAACAGGGTCTCAAATTTAGAAAACCAACTTATGCTTGCTTAAGGGGAAAGGTGAGTTGGGGTGCTGCATAAAACCAGAGATTGAAATGAGCACAGATAAAGTTCCTTAAGCCAAATATGGAATAGACAAGAGCTACTCCTTGCTCAACGAAATGGACTCAACACCCCATATTAAATGCCTAAGAGTGTACCTGACTAGGAAGTATCTTAAAACCTATGGATTGCTATGTCTCTGAAAGAGAATCAAGTGTGTGTACAGGGGCATAAACGCAGCAGTGATAATATTGGAGAGGTTCGGTGGGCAAATGAAGACCCTTTGAAGTCATATTGCATGGTACCCATTCCACGGGTCTCAACTCTCCAGGTTTAAGGTATTCTTCCTTCAGCTAAAACATGCATGTGGAACCCAGAGTATGATCAACCGTGTGATCGGGAGACGTGTTCCAATATGTCTCAGTTTTCGTCCCCTGGTACTCGGGTGCAACATTCCAGACGCTTTACTAACACTCTCCCGACTTGGAGAGTCAGTGCCTTTAACCTCCTGTTTGGCCCAGTTTGCAATTTCTGCGGAAGATGAACAGGAATAGGGAGAACCAATGACAGACTAGCTGGAGGTGTCTGGACGGGCAAATTTAACTCTCATTTCCCACCAGGAAGAGGAATTAACCAAAGGCTCAGCGTGCCGTGCCGGAACCAGATTAGGGCCTGAAGCCATCCTGCGGTGTTGCGGCCAGCTCACGAGAAAGCGAGTTGAAGAAAGGAGCTCAGGGGCACTGTAATTCACAAACCTGCAGAGTTATAAATGACAGCTATCGTCCAAAAATATACTGAAGTAAGGCTGCCAAGAGGACTTGAAAGCGGGGCAGAATTGCAGGAAACCGATTTCAGGAGGTAGACTGGAATTGCATTTAAAGCATAGGAAAAGAGGCAGAACGTCCACAATGATGCACTTGGCCAAAAAGGGCGTATGCGTTTTTTCCTGAATATATTCAGGAAAAAACGCATACGCCCTTTTTGGCCAACCAAGCAAGCTTGCAAAGGAAATCTGCACTACAATGAAGTCTCACTTCCCCCCGGTCAAAAGGGACATCTGAAAAAAGTGTAAAATCCAGAAAGGCAGGACAGGCCATGGAGAACTGGGAGCCTTGTTATGCTGATGGGCGGGATGTAAACTGCCAACAGCCACTCGGGAGAAGTGTATGGTGTTTCCTGAAACATCTAAAAAACAAAGCAACAGAGCCTAGGGCACTTCCACTTATGGTCCTATAGCTTAGGGAAATTAAAATCAAAAAGACACAGCCACCCCAAAGGTTGGGACGGCTCTGTTTACAAGAACCTGGTTTACGGTACAAGTTCAATATCGCAGAAAGTGAAAAATGGATAAAGAAGTTGTGGTACTTACGTACAATGCAGTATCACTCAGCAATGAAATCTATGTCATCAGGCCCGTAGCAGCATAATGAGTGGATTCAGGTATGATGATTCTAACTGAAATAAGTCACACAGAAAAAGAAACATCATAAGATATCACTAATACACGGAATGTAACCTTGGCTACACAGGAACTGAATTACAAAACAGAACAGGGTCTCAAATTTGGAAAACCAACTTATGCTTGCTTAAGGGGAAAGGTGAGTTGGGGTGCTGCATAAAACCAGAGATTGAAATGAGCACAGATAAAGTTCCTTAAGCCAAATATGGAATAGACAAGAGCTACTCCTTGCTCAACGAAATGGACTCAACACCCCATATTAAATGCCTAAGAGTGTACCTGACTAGGAAGTATCTTAAAACCTATGGATTGCTATGTGTCTGAAAGAGAATCAAGTGTGTGTACAGGGGCATAAACGCAGCAGTGATAGGATTGGAGAGGTTCGGTGAGCAAATGAAGACCCTTTGAAGTCATATTGCATGGTACCCATTCCACGGGTCTCAACTCTCCAGGTTTAAGGTATTCTTCCTTCAGCTAAAACATGCATGTGGAACCCAGAGTATGATCAACCGTGTGATCGGGAGACGTGTTCCAATACGTCTCAGTTTTCGTCCCCTGGTACTCGGGCGCAACATTCCAGACGCTTTACTAACACTCTCCCGACTTGGAGAGTCAGTGCCTTTAACCTCCTGTTTGGCCCAGTTTGCAATTTCTGCGGAAGATGAACAGGGATAGGGAGAACCAATGAGAGACTAGCTGGAGGTGTCTGGACGGGCAAATTTAACTCTCATTTCCCACCAGGAAGAGGAATTAACCAAAGGCTCAGCGTGCCGTGCCGGAACCAGATTAGGGCCTGAAGCCATCCTGCGGTGTTGCGGCCAGCTCACGAGAAAGCGAGTTGAAGAAAGGAGCTCAGGGGCACTGTAATTCACAAACCTGCAGAGTTATAAATGACAGCTATCGTCCAAAAATATACTGAAGTAAGGCTGCCAAGAGGACTTGAAAGCGGGGCAGAATTGCAGGAAACCGATTTCAGGAGGTAGACTGGAATTGCATTTAAAGCATAGGAAAAGAGGCAGAACGTCCACAATGATGCACTTGGCCAAAAAGGGCGTATGCGTTTTTTCCTGAATATATTCAGGAAAAAACGCATACGCCCTTTTTGGCCAACCAAGCAAGCTTGCAAAGGAAATCTGCACTACAATGAAGTCTCACTTCCCCCCGGTCAAAAGGGCCATCTGAAAAAAGTGTAAAATCCAGAAAGGCAGGACAGGCCATGGAGAACTGGGAGCCTTGTTATGCTGATGGGCGGGATGTAAATTGCCAACAGCCACTCGGGAGAAGTGTATGGTGTTTCCTGAAACATCTAAAAAACAAAGCAACAGAGCCTAGGGCACTTCCACTTATGGTCCTATAGCTTAGGGAAATTAAAATCAAAAGACACAGCCACCCCAAAGGTTGGGACGGCTCTGTTTACAAGAACCTGGTTTACGGTACAAGTTCAATATCGCAGAAAGTGAAAAATGGATAAAGAAGTTGTGGTACTTACGTACAATGCAGTATCACTCAGCAAGGAAATCTATGTCATCAGGCCCGTAGCAGCATAATGAGTGGATTCAGGTATGATGATTCTAACTGAAATAAGTCACACAGAAAAAGAAACATCATAAGATATCACTAATACACGGAATGTAAACTTGGCTACACAGGAACTGAATTACAAAACAGAACAGGGTCTCAAATTTGGAAAACCAACTTATGCTTGCTTAAGGGGAAAGGTGAGTTGGGGTGCTGCATAAAACCAGAGATTGAAATGAGCACAGATAAAGTTCCTTAAGCCAAATATGGAATAGACAAGAGCTACTCCTTGCTCAACGAAATGGACTCAACACCCCATATTAAATGCCTAAGAGTGTACCTGACTAGGAAGTATCTTAAAACCTATGGATTGCTATGTGTCTGAAAGAGAATCAAGTGTGTGTACAGGGGCATAAACGCAGCAGTGATAGGATTGGAGAGGTTCGGTGAGCAAATGAAGACCCTTTGAAGTCATATTGCATGGTACCCATTCCACGGGTCTCAACTCTCCAGGTTTAAGGTATTCTTCCTTCAGCTAAAACATGCATGTGGAACCCAGAGTATGATCAACCGTGTGATCGGGAGACGTGTTCCAATATGTCTCAGTTTTCATCCCCTGGTACTCGGGCGCAACATTCCAGACGCTTTACTAACACTCTCCCGACTTGGAGAGTCAGTGCCTTTAACCTCCTGTTTGGCCCAGTTTGCAATTTCTGCGGAAGATGAACAGGGATAGGGAGAACCAATGAGAGACTAGCTGGAGGTGTCTGGACGGGCAAATTTAACTCTCATTTCCCACCAGGAAGAGGAATTAACCAAAGGCTCAGCGTGCCGTGCCGGAACCAGATTAGGGCCTGAAGCCATCCTGCGGTGTTGCGGCCAGCTCACGAGAAAGCGAGTTGAAGAAAGGAGCTCAGGGGCACTGTAATTCACAAACCTGCAGAGTTATAAATGACAGCTATCGTCCAAAAATATACTGAAGTAAGGCTGCCAAGAGGACTTGAAAGCGGGGCAGAATTGCAGGAAACCGATTTCAGGAGGTAGACTGGAATTGCATTTAAAGCATAGGAAAAGAGGCAGAACGTCCACAATGATGCACTTGGCCAAAAAGGGCGTATGCGTTTTTTCCTGAATATATTCAGGAAAAAACGCATACGCCCTTTTTGGCCAACCAAGCAAGCTTGCAAAGGAAATCTGCACTACAATGAAGTCTCACTTCCCCCCGGTCAAAAGGGCCATCTGAAAAAAGTGTAAAATCCAGAAAGGCAGGACAGGCCATGGAGAACTGGGAGCCTTGTTATGCTGATGGGCGGGATGTCAATTGCCAACAGCCACTCGGGAGAAGTGTATGGTGTTTCCTGAAACATCTAAAAAACAAAGCAACAGAGCCTAGGGCACTTCCACTTATGGTCCTATAGCTTAGGGAAATTAAAATCAAAAGACACAGCCACCCCAAAGGTTGGGACGGCTCTGTTTACAAGAACCTGGTTTACGGTACAAGTTCAATATCGCAGAAAGTGAAAAATGGATAAAGAAGTTGTGGTACTTACGTACAATGCAGTATCACTCAGCAAGGAAATCTATGTCATCAGGCCCGTAGCAGCATAATGAGTGGATTCAGGTACGATGATTCTAACTGAAATAAGTCACACAGAAAAAGAAACATCATAAGATATCACTAATACACGGAATGTAAACTTGGCTACACAGGAACTGAATTACAAAACAGAACAGGGTCTCAAATTTGGAAAACCAACTTATGCTTGCTTAAGGGGAAAGGTGAGTTGGGGTGCTGCATAAAACCAGAGATTGAAATGAGCACAGATAAAGTTCCTTAAGCCAAATATGGAATAGACAAGAGCTACTCCTTGCTCAACGAAATGGACTCAACACCCCATATTAAATGCCTAAGAGTGTACCTGACTAGGAAGTATCTTAAAACCTATGGATTGCTATGTCTCCGAAAGAGAATCAAGCGTGTGTACAGGGGCATAAACGCAGCAGTGATAGGACTGGAGAGGTTCGGTGAGCAAATGAAGACCCTTTGAAGTCATATTGCATGGTACCCATTCCACGGGTCTCAACTCTCCAGGTTTAAGGTATTCTTCCTTCAGCTAAAACATGCATGTGGAACCCAGAGTATGCTCAACCGTGTGATCGGGAGACGTGTTCCAATACGTCTCAGTTTTTGTCCCCTGGTACTCGGGTGCAACATTCCAGACGCTTTACTAACACTCTCCCGACTTGGAGAGTCAGTGCCTTTAACCTCCTGTTTGGCCCAGTTTGCAATTTCTGCAGAAGATGAACAGGAATAGGCAGAACCAATGACAGACTAGATGGAGGTGTCTGGACGGGCAAATTTAACTCTCATTTCCCACCAGGAAGAGGAATTAACCAAAGGCTCAGCGTGCCGTGCCGGAACCAGATTAGGGCCTGAAGCCATCCTGCGGTGTTGCGGCCAGCTCACGAGAAAGCGAGTTGAAGAAAGGAGCTCAGGGGCACTGTAATTCACAAACCTGCAGAGTTATAAATGACAGCTATCGTCCAAAAATATACTGAAGTAAGGCTGCCAAGAGGACTTGAAAGCGGGGCAGAATTGCAGGAAACCGATTTCAGGAGGTAGACTGGAATTGCATTTAAAGCATAGGAAAAGAGGCAGAACGTCCACAATGATGCACTTGGCCAAAAAGGGCGTATGCGTTTTTTCCTGAATATATTCAGGAAAAAACGCATACGCCCTTTTTGGCCAACCAAGCAAGCTTGCAAAGGAAATCTGCACTACAATGAAGTCTCACTTCCCCCCGGTCAAAAGGGCCATCTGAAAAAAGTGTAAAATCCAGAAAGGCAGGACAGGCCATGGAGAACTGGGAGCCTTGTTATGCTGATGGGCGGGATGTAAATTGCCAACAGCCACTCGGGAGAAGTGTATGGTGTTTCCTGAAACATCTAAAAAACAAAGCAACAGAGCCTAGGGCACTTCCACTTATGGTCCTATAGCTTAGGGAAATTAAAATCAAAAGACACAGCCACCCCAAAGGTTGGGACGGCTCTGTTTACAAGAACCTGGTTTACGGTACAAGTTCAATATCGCAGAAAGTGAAAAATGGATAAAGAAGTTGTGGTACTTACGTACAATGCAGTATCACTCAGCAATGAAATCTATGTCATCAGGCCCGTAGCAGCATAATGAGTGGATTCAGGTACGATGATTCTAACTGAAATAAGTCACACAGAAAAAGAAACATCATAAGATATCACTAATACACGGAATGTAAACTTGGCTACACAGGAACTGAATTACAAAACAGAACAGGGTCTCAAATTTGGAAAACCAACTTATGCTTGCTTAAGGGGAAAGGTGAGTTGGGGTGCTGCATAAAACCAGAGATTGAAATGAGCACAGATAAAGTTCCTTAAGCCAAATATGGAATAGACAAGAGCTACTCCTTGCTCAACGAAATGGACTCAACACCCCATATTAAATGCCTAAGAGTGTACCTGACTAGGAAGTATCTTAAAACCTATGGATTGCTATGTGTCTGAAAGAGAATCAAGCGTGTGTACAGGGGCATAAACGCAGCAGTGATAGGACTGGAGAGGTTCGGTGAGCAAATGAAGACCCTTTGAAGTCATATTGCATGGTACCCATTCCACGGGTCTCAACTCTCCAGGTTTAAGGTATTCTTCCTTCAGCTAAAACATGCATGTGGAACCCAGAGTATGCTCAACCGTGTGATCGGGAGACGTGTTCCAATACGTCTCAGTTTTTGTCCCCTGGTACTCGGGTGCAACATTCCAGACGCTTTACTAACACTCTCCCGACTTGGAGAGTCAGTGCCTTTAACCTCCTGTTTGGCCCAGTTTGCAATTTCTGCAGAAGATGAACAGGAATAGGCAGAACCAATGACAGACTAGATGGAGGTGTCTGGACGGGCAAATTTAACTCTCATTTCCCACCAGGAAGAGGAATTAACCAAAGGCTCAGCGTGCCGTGCCGGAACCAGATTAGGGCCTGAAGCCATCCTGCGGTGCTGCGGCCAGCTCACGAGAAAGCGAGTTGAAGAAAGGAGCTCAGGGGCACTGTAATTCACACACCTGCAGAGTTATAAATGACAGCTATCGTCCAAAAATATACTGAAGTAAGGCTGCCAAGAGGACTTGAAAGCGGGGCAGAATTGCAGGAAACCGATTTCAGGAGGTAGACTGGAATTGCATTTAAAGCATAGGAAAAGAGGCAGAACGTCCACAATGATGCACTTGGCCAAAAAGGGCGTATGCGTTTTTTCCTGAATATATTCAGGAAAAAACGCATACGCCCTTTTTGGCCAACCAAGCAAGCTTGCAAAGGAAATCTGCACTACAATGATGTCTCACTTCCCCCCGGTCAAAAGGGCCATCTGAAAAAAGTGTAAAATCCAGAAAGGCAGGACAGGCCATGGAGAACTGGGAGCCTTGTTATGCTGATGGGCGGGATGTCAATTGCCAACAGCCACTCGGGAGAAGTGTATGGTGTTTCCTGAAACATCTAAAAAACAAAGCAACAGAGCCTAGGGCACTTCCACTTATGGTCCTATAGCTTAGGGAAATTAAAATCAAAAGACACAGCCACCCCAAAGGTTGGGACGGCTCTGTTTACAAGAACCTGGTTTACGGTACAAGTTCAATATCGCAGAAAGTGAAAAATGGATAAAGAAGTTGTGGTACTTACGTACAATGCAGTATCACTCAGCAATGAAATCTATGTCATCAGGCCCGTAGCAGCATAATGAGTGGATTCAGGTACGAAGATTCTAACTGAAATAAGTCACACAGAAAAAGAAACATCATAAGATATCACTAATACACGGAATGTAACCTTGGCTACACAGGAACTGAATTACAAAACAGAACAGGGTCTCAAATTTAGAAAACCAACTTATGCTTGCTTAAGGGGAAAGGTGAGTTGGGGTGCTGCATAAAACCAGAGATTGAAATGAGCACAGATAAAGTTCCTTAAGCCAAATATGGAATAGACAAGAGCTACTCCTTGCTCAACGAAATGGACTCAACACCCCATATTAAATGCCTAAGAGTGTACCTGACTAGGAAGTATCTTAAAACCTATGGATTGCTATGTGTCTGAAAGAGAATCAAGTGTGTGTACAGGGGCATAAACGCAGCAGTGATAGGATTGGAGAGGTTCGGTGAGCAAATGAAGACCCTTTGAAGTCATATTGCATGGTACCCATTCCACGGGTCTCAACTCTCCAGGTTTAAGGTATTCTTCCTTCAGCTAAAACATGCATGTGGAACCCAGAGTATGATCAACCGTGTGATCGGGAGACGTGTTCCAATACGTCTCAGTTTTCGTCCCCTGGTACTCGGGCGCTACATTCCAGACGATTTACTAACACTCTCCCGACTTGGAGAGTCAGTGCCTTTAACCTCCTGTTTGGCCCAGTTTGCAATTTCTGCGGAAGATGAACAGGGATAGGGAGAACCAATGAGAGACTAGCTGGAGGTGTCTGGACGGGCAAATTTAACTCTCATTTCCCACCAGGAAGAGGAATTAACCAAAGGCTCAGCGTGCTGTGCCGGAACCAGATTAGGGCCTGAAGCCATCCTGCGGTGTTGCGGCCAGCTCACGAGAAAGCGAGTTGAAGAAAGGAGCTCAGGGGCACTGTAATTCACAAACCTGCAGAGTTATAAATGACAGCTATCGTCCAAAAATATACTGAAGTAAGGCTGCCAAGAGGACTTGAAAGCGGGGCAGAATTGCAGGAAACCGATTTCAGGAGGTAGACAGGAATTGCATTTAAAGCATAGGAAAAGAGGCAGAACGTCCACAATGATGCACTTGGCCAAAAAGGGCGTATGCGTTTTTTCCTGAATATATTCAGGAAAAAACGCATACGCCCTTTTTGGCCAACCAAGCAAGCTTGCAAAGGAAATCTGCACTACAATGATGTCTCACTTCCCCCCGGTCAAAAGGGCCATCTGAAAAAAGTGTAAAATCCAGAAAGGCAGGACAGGCCATGGAGAACTGGGAGCCTTCTTATGCTGATGGGCGGGATGTAAATTGCCAACAGCCACTCGGGAGAAGTGTATGGTGTTTCCTGAAACATCTAAAAAACAAAGCAACAGAGCCTAGGGCACTTCCACTTATGGTCCTATAGCTTAGGGAAATTAAAATCAAAAGACACAGCCACCCCAAAGGTTGGGACGGCTCTGTTTACAAGAACCTGGTTTACGGTACAAGTTCAATATCGCAGAAAGTGAAAAATGGATAAAGAAGTTGTGGTACTTACGTACAATGCAGTATCACTCAGCAATGAAATCTATGTCATCAGGCCCGTAGCAGCATAATGAGTGGATTCAGGTACGAAGATTCTAACTGAAATAAGTCACACAGGAAAAGAAACATCATAAGATATCTCTAATACACGGAATGTAACCTTGGCTACACAGGAACTGAATTACAAAACAGAACAGGGTCTCAAATTTAGAAAACCAACTTATGCTTGCTTAAGGGGAAAGGTGAGTTGGGGTGCTGCATAAAACCAGAGATTGAAATGAGCACAGATAAAGTTCCTTAAGCCAAATATGGAATAGACAAGAGCTACTCCTTGCTCAACGAAATGGACTCAACACCCCATATTAAATGCCTAAGAGTGTACCTGACTAGGAAGTATCTTAAAACCTATGGATTGCTATGTGTCTGAAAGAGAATCAAGTGTGTGTACAGGGGCATAAACGCAGCAGTGATAGGATTGGAGAGGTTCGGTGAGCAAATGAAGACCCTTTGAAGTCATATTGCATGGTACCCATTCCACGGGTCTCAACTCTCCAGGTTTAAGGTATTCTTCCTTCAGCTAAAACATGCATGTGGAACCCAGAGTATGATCAACCGTGTGATCGGGAGACGTGTTCCAATACGTCTCAGTTTTCGTCCCCTGGTACTCGGGCGCAACATTCCAGACGATTTACTAACACTCTCCCGACTTGGAGAGTCAGTGCCTTTAACCTCCTGTTTGGCCCAGTTTGCAATTTCTGCGGAAGATGAACAGGGATAGGGAGAACCAATGAGAGACTAGCTGGAGGTGTCTGGACGGGCAAATTTAACTCTCATTTCCCACCAGGAAGAGGAATTAACCAAAGGCTCAGCGTGCCGTGCCGGAACCAGATTAGGGCCTGAAGCCATCCTGCGGTGTTGCGGCCAGCTCACGAGAAAGCGAGTTGAAGAAAGGAGCTCAGGGGCACTGTAATTCACAAACCTGCAGAGTTATAAATGACAGCTATCGTCCAAAAATATACTGAAGTAAGGCTGCCAAGAGGACTTGAAAGCGGGGCAGAATTGCAGGAAACCGATTTCAGGAGGTAGACTGGAATTGCATTTAAAGCATAGGAAAAGAGGCAGAACGTCCACAATGATGCACTTGGCCAAAAAGTGCGTATGCGTTTTTTCCTGAATATATTCAGGAAAAAACGCATACGCCCTTTTTGGCCAACCAAGCAAGCTTGCAAAGGAAATCTGCACTACAATGATGTCTCACTTCCCCCCGGTCAAAAGGGCCATCTGAAAAAAGTGTAAAATCCAGAAAGGCAGGACAGGCCATGGAGAACTGGGAGCCTTGTTATGCTGATGGGCGGGATGTAAATTGCCAACAGCCACTCGGGAGAAGTGTATGGTGTTTCCTGAAACATCTAAAAAACAAAGCAACAGAGCCTAGGGCACTTCCACTTATGGTCCTATAGCTTAGGGAAATTAAAATCAAAAGACACAGCCACCCCAAAGGTTGGGACGGCTCTGTTTACAAGAACCTGGTTTACGGTACAAGTTCAATATCGCAGAAAGTGAAAAATGGATAAAGAAGTTGTGGTACTTACGTACAATGCAGTATCACTCAGCAATGAAATCTATGTCATCAGGCCCGTAGCAGCATAATGAGTGGATTCAGGTACGAAGATTCTAACTGAAATAAGTCACACAGAAAAAGAAACATCATAAGATATCACTAATACACGGAATGTAACCTTGGCTACACAGGAACTGAATTACAAAACAGAACAGGGTCTCAAATTTAGAAAACCAACTTATGCTTGCTTAAGGGGAAAGGTGAGTTGGGGTGCTGCATAAAACCAGAGATTGAAATGAGCACAGATAAAGTTCCTTAAGCCAAATATGGAATAGACAAGAGCTACTCCTTGCTCAACGAAATGGACTCAACACCCCATATTAAATGCCTAAGAGTGTACCTGACTAGGAAGTATCTTAAAACCTATGGATTGCTATGTGTCTGAAAGAGAATCAAGTGTGTGTACAGGGGCATAAACGCAGCAGTGATAGGATTGGAGAGGTTCGGTGAGCAAATGAAGACCCTTTGAAGTCATATTGCATGGTACCCATTCCACGGGTCTCAACTCTCCAGGTTTAAGGTATTCTTCCTTCAGCTAAAACATGCATGTGGAACCCAGAGTATGATCAACCGTGTGATCGGGAGACGTGTTCCAATACGTCTCAGTTTTCGTCCCCTGGTACTCGGGCGCTACATTCCAGACGATTTACTAACACTCTCCCGACTTGGAGAGTCAGTGCCTTTAACCTCCTGTTTGGCCCAGTTTGCAATTTCTGCGGAAGATGAACAGGGATAGGGAGAACCAATGAGAGACTAGCTGGAGGTGTCTGGACGGGCAAATTTAACTCTCATTTCCCACCAGGAAGAGGAATTAACCAAAGGCTCAGCGTGCCGTGCCGGAACCAGATTAGGGCCTGAAGCCATCCTGCGGTGTTGCGGCCAGCTCACGAGAAAGCGAGTTGAAGAAAGGAGCTCAGTGGCACTGTAATTCACAAACCTGCAGAGTTATAAATGACAGCTATCGTCCAAAAATATACTGAAGTAAGGCTGCCAAGAGGACTTGAAAGCGGGGCAGAATTGCAGGAAACCGATTTCAGGAGGTAGACTGGAATTGCATTTAAAGCATAGGAAAAGAGGCAGAACGTCCACAATGATGCACTTGGCCAAAAAGTGCGTATGCGTTTTTTCCTGAATATATTCAGGAAAAAACGCATACGCCCTTTTTGGCCAACCAAGCAAGCTTGCAAAGGAAATCTGCACTACAATGATGTCTCACTTCCCCCCGGTCAAAAGGGCCATCTGAAAAAAGTGTAAAATCCAGAAAGGCAGGACAGGCCATGGAGAACTGGGAGCCTTGTTATGCTGATGGGCGGGATGTAAATTGCCAACAGCCACTCGGGAGAAGTGTATGGTGTTTCCTGAAACATCTAAAAAACAAAGCAACAGAGCCTAGGGCATTTCCACTTATGGTCCTATAGCTTAGGGAAATTAAAATCAAAAGACACAGCCACCCCAAAGGTTGGGACGGCTCTGTTTACAAGAACCTGGTTTACGGTACAAGTTCACTATCGCAGAAAGTGAAAAATGGATAAAGAAGTTGTGGTACTTACGTACAATGCAGTATCACTCAGCAATGAAATCTATGTCATCAGGCCCGTAGCAGCATAATGAGTGGATTCAGGTACGATGATTCTAACTGAAATAAGTCACACAGAAAAAGAAACATCATAAGATATCACTAATACACGGAATGTAAACTTGGCTACACAGGAACTGAATTACAAAACAGAACAGGGTCTCTAATTTAGAAACCCAACTTATGCTTGCTTAAGGGGAAAGGTGAGTTGGGGTGCTGCATAAAACCAGAGATTGAAATGAGCACAGATAAAGTTCCTTAAGCCAAATATGGAATAGACAAGAGCTACTCCTTGCTCAACGAAATGGACTCAACACCCCATATTAAATGCCTAAGAGTGTACCTGACTAGGAAGTATCTTAAAACCTATGGATTGCTATGTCTCCGAAAGTGAATCAAGTGTGTGTACAGGGGCATAAACGCAGCAGTGATAGGATTGGAGAGGTTCGGTGAGCAACTGAAGACCCTTTGAAGTCATATTGCATGGTACCCATTCCACGGGTCTCAACTCTCCAGGTTTAAGGTATTCTTCCTTCAGCTAAAACATGCATGTGGAACCCAGAGTATGATCAACCGTGTGATCGGGAGACGTGTTCCAATACGTCTCAGTTTTCGTCCCCTGGTACTCGGGCGCAACATTCCAGACGATTTACTAACACTCTCCCGACTTGGAGAGTCAGTGCCTTTAACCTCCTGTTTGGCCCAGTTTGCAATTTCTGCGGAAGATGAACAGGGATAGGGAGAACCAATGAGAGACTAGCTGGAGGTGTCTGGACGGGCAAATTTAACTCTCATTTCCCACCAGGAAGAGGAATTAACCAAAGGCTCAGCGTGCCGTGCCGGAACCAGATTAGGGCCTGAAGCCATCCTGCGGTGTTGCGGCCAGCTCACGAGAAAGCGAGTTGAAGAAAGGAGCTCAGGGGCACTGTAATTCACAAACCTGCAGAGTTATAAATGACAGCTATCGTCCAAAAATATACTGAAGTAAGGCTGCCAAGAGGACTTGAAAGCGGGGCAGAATTGCAGGAAACCGATTTCAGGAGGTAGACTGGAATTGCATTTAAAGCATAGGAAAAGAGGCAGAACGTCCACAATGATGCACTTGGCCAAAAAGTGCGTATGCGTTTTTTCCTGAATACGCATACGCCAGATTAGGGCCTGAAGCCATCCTGCGGTGTTGCGGCCAGCTCACGAGAAAGCGAGTTGAAGAAAGGAGCTCAGGGGCACTGTAATTCACAAACCTGCAGAGTTATAAATGACAGCTATCGTCCAAAAATATACTGAAGTAAGGCTGCCAAGAGGACTTGAAAGCGGGGCAGAATTGCAGGAAACCGATTTCAGGAGGTAGACTGGAATTGCATTTAAAGCATAGGAAAAGAGGCAGAACGTCCACAATGATGCACTTGGCCAAAAAGTGCGTATGCGTTTTTTCCTGAATATATTCAGGAAAAAACGCATACGCCCTTTTTGGCCAACCAAGCAAGCTTGCAAAGGAAATCTGCACTACAATGATGTCTCACTTCCCCCCGGTCAAAAGGGCCATCTGAAAAAAGTGTAAAATCCAGAAAGGCAGGACAGGCCATGGAGAACTGGGAGCCTTGTTATGCTGATGGGCGGGATGTAAATTGCCAACAGCCACTCGGGAGAAGTGTATGGTGTTTCCTGAAACATCTAAAAAACAAAGCAACAGAGCCTAGGGCACTTCCACTTATGGTCCTATAGCTTAGGGAAATTAAAATCAAAAGACACAGCCACCCCAAAGGTTGGGACGGCTCTGTTTACAAGAACCTGGTTTACGGTACAAGTTCAATATCGCAGAAAGTGAAAAATGGATAAAGAAGTTGTGGTACTTACGTACAATGCAGTATCACTCAGCAATGAAATCTATGTCATCAGGCCCGTAGCAGCATAATGAGTGGATTCAGGTACGAAGATTCTAACTGAAATAAGTCACACAGAAAAAGAAACATCATAAGATATCACTAATACACGGAATGTAACCTTGGCTACACAGGAACTGAATTACAAAACAGAACAGGGTCTCAAATTTAGAAAACCAACTTATGCTTGCTTAAGGGGAAAGGTGAGTTGGGGTGCTGCATAAAACCAGAGATTGAAATGAGCACAGATAAAGTTCCTTAAGCCAAATATGGAATAGACAAGAGCTACTCCTTGCTCAACGAAATGGACTCAACACCCCATATTAAATGCCTAAGAGTGTACCTGACTAGGAAGTATCTTAAAACCTATGGATTGCTATGTGTCTGAAAGAGAATCAAGTGTGTGTACAGGGGCATAAACGCAGCAGTGATAGGATTGGAGAGGTTCGGTGAGCAAATGAAGACCCTTTGAAGTCATATTGCATGGTACCCATTCCACGGGTCTCAACTCTCCAGGTTTAAGGTATTCTTCCTTCAGCTAAAACATGCATGTGGAACCCAGAGTATGATCAACCGTGTGATCGGGAGACGTGTTCCAATACGTCTCAGTTTTCGTCCCCTGGTACTCGGGCGCTACATTCCAGACGATTTACTAACACTCTCCCGACTTGGAGAGTCAGTGCCTTTAACCTCCTGTTTGGCCCAGTTTGCAATTTCTGCGGAAGATGAACAGGGATAGGGAGAACCAATGAGAGACTAGCTGGAGGTGTCTGGACGGGCAAATTTAACTCTCATTTCCCACCAGGAAGAGGAATTAACCAAAGGCTCAGCGTGCCGTGCCGGAACCAGATTAGGGCCTGAAGCCATCCTGCGGTGTTGCGGCCAGCTCACGAGAAAGCGAGTTGAAGAAAGGAGCTCAGGGGCACTGTAATTCACAAACCTGCAGAGTTATAAATGACAGCTATCGTCCAAAAATATACTGAAGTAAGGCTGCCAAGAGGACTTGAAAGCGGGGCAGAATTGCAGGAAACCGATTTCAGGAGGTAGACTGGAATTGCATTTAAAGCATAGGAAAAGAGGCAGAACGTCCACAATGATGCACTTGGCCAAAAAGTGCGTATGCGTTTTTTCCTGAATATATTCAGGAAAAAACGCATACGCCCTTTTTGGCCAACCAAGCAAGCTTGCAAAGGAAATCTGCACTACAATGATGTCTCACTTCCCCCCGGTCAAAAGGGCCATCTGAAAAAAGTGTAAAATCCAGAAAGGCAGGACAGGCCATGGAGAACTGGGAGCCTTGTTATGCTGATGGGCGGGATGTCAATTGCCAACAGCCACTCGGGAGAAGTGTATGGTGTTTCCTGAAACATCTAAAAAACAAAGCAACAGAGCCTAGGGCATTTCCACTTATGGTCCTATAGCTTAGGGAAATTAAAATCAAAAGACACAGCCACCCCAAAGGTTGGGACGGCTCTGTTTACAAGAACCTGGTTTACGGTACAAGTTCACTATCGCAGAAAGTGAAAAATGGATAAAGAAGTTGTGGTACTTACGTACAATGCAGTATCACTCAGCAATGAAATCTATGTCATCAGGCCCGTAGCAGCATAATGAGTGGATTCAGGTACGATGATTCTAACTGAAATAAGTCACACAGAAAAAGAAACATCATAAGATATCACTAATACACGGAATGTAAACTTGGCTACACAGGAACTGAATTACAAAACAGAACAGGGTCTCAAATTTAGAAACCCAACTTATGCTTGCTTAAGGGGAAAGGTGAGTTGGGGTGCTGCATAAAACCAGAGATTGAAATGAGCACAGATAAAGTTCCTTAAGCCAAATATGGAATAGACAAGAGCTACTCCTTGCTCAACGAAATGGACTCAACACCCCATATTAAATGCCTAAGAGTGTACCTGACTAGGAAGTATCTTAAAACCTATGGATTGCTATGTCTCTGAAAGAGAATCAAGTGTGTGTACAGGGGCATAAACGCAGCAGTGATAGGATTGGAGAGGTTCGGTGAGCAACTGAAGACCCTTTGAAGTCATATTGCATGGTACCCATTCCACGGGTCTCAACTCTCCAGGTTTAAGGTATTCTTCCTTCAGCTAAAACATGCATGTGGAACCCAGAGTATGATCAACCGTGTGATCGGGAGACGTGTTCCAATATGTCTCAGTTTTCGTCCCCTGGTACTCGGGTGCAACATTCCAGACGCTTTACTAACACTCTCCCGACTTGGAGAGTCAGTGCCTTTAACCTCCTGTTTGGCCCAGTTTGCAATTTCTGCGGAAGATGAACAGGAATAGGGAGAACCAATGACAGACTAGCTGGAGGTGTCTGGACGGGCAAATTTAACTCTCATTTCCCACCAGGAAGAGGAATTAACCAAAGGCTCAGCGTGCCGTGCCGGAACCAGATTAGGGCCTGAAGCCATCCTGCGGGGTTGCGGCCAGCTCACGAGAAAGCGAGTTGAAGAAAGGAGCTCAGGGGCACTGTAATTCACAAACCTGCAGAGTTATAAATGACAGCTATCGTCCAAAAATATACTGAAGTAAGGCTGCCAAGAGGACTTGAAAGCGGGGCAGAATTGCAGGAAACCGATTTCAGGAGGTAGACTGGAATTGCATTTAAAGCATAGGAAAAGAGGCAGAACGTCCACAATGATGCACTTGGCCAAAAAGGGCGTATGCGTTTTTTCCTGAATATATTCAGGAAAAAACGCATACGCCCTTTTTGGCCAACCAAGCAAGCTTGCAAAGGAAATCTGCACTACAATGAAGTCTCACTTCCCCCCGGTCAAAAGGGCCATCTGAAAAAAGTGTAAAATCCAGAAAGGCAGGACAGGCCATGGAGAACTGGGAGCCTTGTTATGCTGATGGGCGGGATGTAAATTGCCAACAGCCACTCGGGAGAAGTGTATGGTGTTTCCTGAAACATCTAAAAAACAAAGCAACAGAGCCTAGGGCACTTCCACTTATGGTCCTATAGCTTAGGGAAATTAAAATCAAAAAGACACAGCCACCCCAAAGGTTGGGACGGCTCTGTTTACAAGAACCTGGTTTACGGTACAAGTTCAATATCGCAGAAAGTGAAAAATGGATAAAGAAGTTGTGGTACTTACGTACAATGCAGTATCACTCAGAAATGAAATCTATGTCATCAGGCCCGTAGCAGAATAATGAGTGGATTCAGGTATGATGATTCTAACTGAAATAAGTCACACAGGAAAAGAAACATCATAAGATATCACTAATACACGGAATGTAAACTTGGCTACACAGGAACTGAATTACAAAACAGAACAGGGTCTCAAATTTAGAAAACCAACTTATGCTTGCTTAAGGGGAAAGGTGAGTTGGGGTGCTGCATAAAACCAGAGATTGAAATGAGCACAGATAAAGTTCCTTAAGCCAAATATGGAATAGACAAGAGCTACTCCTTGCTCAACGAAATGGACTCAACACCCCATATTAAATGCCTAAGAGTGTACCTGACTAGGAAGTATCTTAAAACCTATGGATTGCTATGTCTCTGAAAGAGAATCAAGTGTGTGTACAGGGGCATAAACGCAGCAGTGATAGGATTGGAGAGGTTCGGTGAGCAAATGAAGACCCTTTGAAGTCATATTGCATGGTACCCATTCCACGGGTCTCAACTCTCCAGGTTTAAGGTATTCTTCCTTCAGCTAAAACATGCATGTGGAACCCAGAGTATGATCAACCGTGTGATCGGGAGACGTGTTCCAATATGTCTCAGTTTTCGTCCCCTGGTACTCGGGTGCAACATTCCAGACGCTTTACTAACACTCTCCCGACTTGGAGAGTCAGTGCCTTTAACCTCCTGTTTGGCCCAGTTTGCAATTTCTGCGGAAGATGAACAGGGATAGGGAGAACCAATGAGAGACTAGCTGGAGGTGTCTGGACGGGCAAATTTAACTCTCATTTCCCACCAGGAAGAGGAATTAACCAAAGGCTCAGCGTGCCGTGCCGGAACCAGATTAGGGCCTGAAGCCATCCTGCGGGGTTGCGGCCAGCTCACGAGAAAGCGAGTTGAAGAAAGGAGCTCAGGGGCACTGTAATTCACAAACCTGCAGAGTTATAAATGACAGCTATCGTCCAAAAATATACTGAAGTAAGGCTGCCAAGAGGACTTGAAAGCGGGGCAGAATTGCAGGAAACCGATTTCAGGAGGTAGACTGGAATTGCATTTAAAGCATAGGAAAAGAGGCAGAACGTCCACAATGATGCACTTGGCCAAAAAGGGCGTATGCGTTTTTTCCTGAATATATTCAGGAAAAAACGCATACGCCCTTTTTGGCCAACCAAGCAAGCTTGCAAAGGAAATCTGCACTACAATGAAGTCTCACTTCCCACCGGTCAAAAGGGCCATCTGAAAAAAGTGTAAAATCCAGAAAGGCAGGACAGGCCATGGAGAACTGGGAGCCTTGTTATGCTGATGGGCGGGATGTAAATTGCCAACAGCCACTCGGGAGAAGTGTATGGTGTTTCCTGAAACATCTAAAAAACAAAGCAACAGAGCCTAGGGCACTTCCACTTATGGTCCTATAGCTTAGGGAAATTAAAATCAAAAGACACAGCCACCCCAAAGGTTGGGACGGCTCTGTTTACAAGAACCTGGTTTACGGTACAAGTTCAATATCGCAGAAAGTGAAAAATGGATAAAGAAGTTGTGGTACTTACGTACAATGCAATATCACTCAGCAATGAAATCTATGTCATCAGGCCCGTAGCAGCATAATGAGTGGATTCAGGTACGATGATTCTAACTGAAATAAGTCACACAGAAAAAGAAACATCATAAGATATCACTAATACACGGAATGTAAACTTGGCTACACAGGAACTGAATTACAAAACAGAACAGGGTCTCAAATTTAGAAACCCAACTTATGCTTGCTTAAGGGGAAAGGTGAGTTGGGGTGCTGCATAAAACCAGAGATTGAAATGAGCACAGATAAAGTTCCTTAAGCCAAATATGGAATAGACAAGAGCTACTCCTTGCTCAACGAAATGGACTCAACACCCCATATTAAATGCCTAAGAGTGTACCTGACTAGGAACTATCTTAAAACCTATGGATTGCTATGTCTCCGAAAGTGAATCAAGTGTGTGTACAGGGGCATAAACGCAGCAGTGATAGGATTGGAGAGGTTCGGTGAGCAACTGAAGACCCTTTGAAGTCATATTGCATGGTACCCATTCCACGGGTCTCAACTCTCCAGGTTTAAGGTATTCTTCCTTCAGCTAAAACATGCATGTGGAACCCAGAGTATGATCAACCGTGTGATCGGGAGACGTGTTCCAATACGTCTCAGTTTTCGTCCCCTGGTACTCGGGTGCAACATTCCAGACGCTTTACTAACACTCTCCCGACTTGGAGAGTCAGTGCCTTTAACCTCCTGTTTGGCCCAGTTTGCAATTTCTGCGGAAGATGAACAGGAATAGGGAGAACCAATGACAGACTAGCTGGAGGTGTCTGGACGGGCAAATTTAACTCTCATTTCCCACCAGGAAGAGGAATTAACCAAAGGCTCAGCGTGCCGTGCCGGAACCAGATTAGGGCCTGAAGCCATCCTGCGGTGTTGCGGCCAGCTCACGAGAAAGCGAGTTGAAGAAAGGAGCTCAGGGGCACTGTAATTCACAAACCTGCAGAGTTATAAATGACAGCTATCGTCCAAAAATATACTGAAGTAAGGCTGCCAAGAGGACTTGAAAGCGGGGCAGAATTGCAGGAAACCGATTTCAGGAGGTAGACTGGAATTGCATTTAAAGCATAGGAAAAGAGGCAGAACGTCCACAATGATGCACTTGGCCAAAAAGGGCGTATGCGTTTTTTCCTGAATATATTCAGGAAAAAACGCATACGCCCTTTTTGGCCAACCAAGCAAGCTTGCAAAGGAAATCTGCACTACAATGAAGTCTCACTTCCCCCCGGTCAAAAGGGCCATCTGAAAAAAGTGTAAAATCCAGAAAGGCAGGACAGGCCATGGAGAACTGGGAGCCTTGTTATGCTGATGGGCGGGAAGTAAATTGCCAACAGCCACTCGGGAGAAGTGTATGGTGTTTCCTGAAACATCTAAAAAACAAAGCAACAGAGCCTAGGGCACTTCCACTTATGGTCCTATAGCTTAGGGAAATTAAAATCAAAAAGACACAGCCACCCCAAAGGTTGGGACGGCTCTGTTTACAAGAACCTGGTTTACGGTACAAGTTCAATATCGCAGAAAGTGAAAAATGGATAAAGAAGTTGTGGTACTTACGTACAATGCAGTATCACTCAGCAATGAAATCTATGTCATCAGGCCCGTAGCAGCATAATGAGTGGATTCAGGTACGATGATTCTAACTGAAATAAGTCACACAGAAAAAGAAACATCATAAGATATCACTAATACACGGAATGTAACCTTGGCTACACAGGAACTGAATTACAAAACAGAACAGGGTCTCAAATTTAGAAAACCAACTTATGCTTGCTTAAGGGGAAAGGTGAGTTGGGGTGCTGCATAAAACCAGAGATTGAAATGAGCACAGATAAAGTTCCTTAAGCCAAATATGGAATAGACAAGAGCTACTCCTTGCTCAACGAAATGGACTCAACACCCCATATTAAATGCCTAAGAGTGTACCTGACTAGGAAGTATCTTAAAACCTATGGATTGCTATGTGTCTGAAAGAGAATCAAGTGTGTGTACAGGGGCATAAACGCAGCAGTGATAGGATTGGAGAGGTTCGGTGAGCAAATGAAGACCCTTTGAAGTCATATTGCATGGTACCCATTCCACGGGTCTCAACTCTCCAGGTTTAAGGTATTCTTCCTTCAGCTAAAACATGCATGTGGAACCCAGAGTATGATCAACCGTGTGATCGGGAGACGTGTTCCAATATGTCTCAGTTTTCGTCCCCTGGTACTCGGGTGCAACATTCCAGACGCTTTACTAACACTCTCCCGACTTGGAGAGTCAGTGCCTTTAACCTCCTGTTTGGCCCAGTTTGCAATTTCTGCGGAAGATGAACAGGAATAGGGAGAACCAATGAGAGACTAGCTGGAGGTGTCTGGACGGGCAAATTTAACTCTCATTTCCCACCAGGAAGAGGAATTAACCAAAGGCTCAGCGTGCCGTGCCGGAACCAGATTAGGGCCTGAAGCCATCCTGCGGGGTTGCGGCCAGCTCACGAGAAAGCGAGTTGAAGAAAGGAGCTCAGGGGCACTGTAATTCACAAACCTGCAGAGTTATAAATGACAGCTATCGTCCAAAAATATACTGAAGTAAGGCTGCCAAGAGGACTTGAAAGCGGGGCAGAATTGCAGGAAACCGATTTCAGGAGGTAGACTGGAATTGCATTTAAAGCATAGGAAAAGAGGCAGAACGTCCACAATGATGCACTTGGCCAAAAAGGGCGTATGCGTTTTTTCCTGAATATATTCAGGATAAAACGCATACGCACTTTTTGGCCAACCAAGCAAGCTTGCAAAGGAAATCTGCACTACAATGAAGTCTCACTTCCCACCGGTCAAAAGGGCCATCTGAAAAAAGTGTAAAATCCAGAAAGGCAGGACAGGCCATGGAGAACTGGGAGCCTTGTTATGCTGATGGGCGGGATGTAAATTGCCAACAGCCACTCGGGAGAAGTGTATGGTGTTTCCTGAAACATCTAAAAAACAAAGCAACAGAGCCTAGGGCACTTCCACTTATGGTCCTATAGCTTAGGGAAATTAAAATCAAAAGACACAGCCACCCCAAAGGTTGGGACGGCTCTGTTTACAAGAACCTGGTTTATGGTACAAGTTCAATATCGCAGAAACTGAAAAATGGATAAAGAAGTTGTGGTACTTACGTACAATGCAATATCACTCAGCAATGAAATCTATGTCATCAGGCCCGTAGCAGCATAATGAGTGGATTCAGGTACGATGATTCTAACTGAAATAAGTCACACAGAAAAAGAAACATCATAAGATATCACTAATACACGGAATGTAAACTTGGTTACACAGGAACTGAATTACAAAACAGAACAGGGTCTCAAATTTAGAAAACCAACTTATGCTTGCTTAAGGGGAAAGGTGAGTTGGGGTGCTGCATAAAACCAGAGATTGAAATGAGCACAGATAAAGTTCCTTAAGCCAAATATGGAATAGACAAGAGCTACTCCTTGCTCAACGAAATGGACTCAACACCCCATATTAAATGCCTAAGAGTGTACCTGACTAGGAAGTATCTTAAAACCTATGGATTGCTATGTGTCTGAAAGAGAATCAAGTGTGTGTACAGGGGCATAAACGCAGCAGTGATAGGATTGGAGAGGTTCGGTGAGCAAATGAAGACCCTTTGAAGTCATATTGCATGGTACCCATTCCACGGGTCTCAACTCTCCAGGTTTAAGGTATTCTTCCTTCAGCTAAAACATGCATGTGTAACCCAGAGTATGATCAACTGTGTGATCGGGAGACCTGTTCCAATACGTCTCAGTTTTCGTCCCCTGGTACTCGGGTGCAACATTCCAGACGCTTTACTAACACTCTCCCGACTTGGAGAGTCAGTGCCTTTAACCTCCTGTTTGGCCCAGTTTGCAATTTCTGCGGAAGATGAACAGGAATAGGGAGAACCATTGAGAGACTAGCTGGAGGTGTCTGGACGGGCAAATTTAACTCTCATTTCCCACCAGGAAGAGGAATTAACCAAAGGCTCAGCGTGCCGTGCCGGAACCAGATTAGGGCCTGAAGCCATCCTGCGGTGTTGCGGCCATCTCACGAGAAAGCGAGTTGAAGAAAGGAGCTCAGGGGCACTGTAATTCACAAACCTGCAGAGTTATAAATGACAGCTATCGTCCAAAAATATACTGAAGTAAGGCTGCCAAGAGGACTTGAAAGCGGGGCAGAATTGCAGGAAACCGATTTCAGGAGGTAGACTGGAATTGCATTTAAAGCATAGGAAAAGAGGCAGAACGTCCACAATGATGCACTTGGCCAAAAAGGGCGTATGCGTTTTTTCCTGAATATATTCAGGAAAAAACGCATACGCCCTTTTTGGCCAACCAAGCAAGCTTGCAAAGGAAATCTGCACTACAATGAAGTCTCACTTCCCCCCGGTCAAAAGGGCCATCTGAAAAAAGTGTAAAATCCAGAAAGGCAGGACAGGCCATGGAGAACTGGGAGCCTTGTTATGCTGATGGGCGGGATGTAAATTGCCAACAGCCACTCGGGAGAAGTGTATGGTGTTTCCTGAAACAGCTAAAAAACAAAGCAACAGAGCCTAGGGCACTTCCACTTATGGTCCTATAGCTTAGGGAAATTAAAATCAAAAAGACACAGCCACCCTAAAGGTTGGGACGGCTCTGTTTACAAGAACCTGGTTTACGGTACAAGTTCAATATCGCAGAAAGTGAAAAATGGATAAAGAAGTTGTGGTACTTACGTACAATGCAGTATCACTCAGCAATGAAATCTATGTCATCAGGCCCGTAGCAGCATAATGAGTGGATTCAGGTATGATGATTCTAACTGAAATAAGTCACACAGGAAAAGAAACATCATAAGATATCACTAATACACGGAATGTAACCTTGGCTACACAGGAACTGAATTCCAAAACAGAACAGGGTCTCAAATTTAGAAAACCAACTTATGCTTGCTTAAGGGGAAAGGTGAGTTGGGGTGCTGCATAAAACCAGAGATTGAAATGAGCACAGATAAAGTTCCTTAAGCCAAATATGGAATAGACAAGAGCTACTCCTTGCTCAACGAAATGGACTCAACACCCCATATTAAATGCCTAAGAGTGTACCTGACTAGGAAGTATCTTAAAACCTATGGATTGCTATGTCTCTGAAAGAGAATCAAGTGTGTGTACAGGGGCATAAACGCAGCAGTGATAGGATTGGAGAGGTTCGGTGGGCAAATGAAGACCCTTTGAAGTCATATTGCATGGTACCCATTCCACGGGTCTCAACTCTCCAGGTTTAAGGTATTCTTCCTTCAGCTAAAACATGCATGTGGAACCCAGAGTATGATCAACCGTGTGATCGGGAGACGTGTTCCAATATGTCTCAGTTTCCGTCCCCTGGTACTCGGGTGCAACATTCCAGACGCTTTACTAACACTCTCCCGACTTGGAGAGTCAGTGCCTTTAACCTCCTGTTTGGCCCAGTTTGCAATTTCTGCGGAAGATGAACAGGAATAGGGAGAACCAATGACAGACTAGCTGGAGGTGTCTGGACGGGCAAATTTAACTCTCATTTCCCACCAGGAAGAGGAATTAACCAAAGGCTCAGCGTGCCGTGCCGGAACCAGATTAGGGCCTGAAGCCATCCTGCGGGGTTGCGGCCAGCTCACGAGAAAGCGAGTTGAAGAAAGGAGCTCAGGGGCACTGTAATTCACAAACCTGCAGAGTTATAAATGACAGCTATCGTCCAAAAATATACTGAAGTAAGGCTGCCAAGAGGACTTGAAAGCGGGGCAGAATTGCAGGAAACCGATTTCAGGAGGTAGACTGGAATTGCATTTAAAGCATAGGAAAAGAGGCAGAACGTCCACAATGATGCACTTGGCCAAAAAGGGCGTATGCGTTTTTTCCTGAATATATTCAGGAAAAAACGCATACGCCCTTTTTGGCCAACCAAGCAAGCTTGCAAAGGAAATCTGCACTACAATGAAGTCTCACTTCCCCCCGGTCAAAAGGGCCATCTGAAAAAAGTGTAAAATCCAGAAAGGCAGGACAGGCCATGGAGAACTGGGAGCCTTGTTATGCTGATGGGCGGGATGTAAATTGCCAACAGCCACTCCGGAGAAGTGTATGGTGTTTCCTGAAACATCTAAAAAACAAAGCAACAGAGCCTAGGGCACTTCCACTTATGGTCCTATAGCTTAGGGAAATTAAAATCAAAAGACACAGCCACCCCAAAGGTTGGGACGGCTCTGTTTACAAGAACCTGGTTTACGGTACAAGTTCAATATCGCAGAAAGTGAAAAATGGATAAAGAAGTTGTGGTACTTACGTACAATGCAGTATCACTCAGCAAGGAAATCTATGTCATCAGGCCCGTAGCAGCATAATGAGTGGATTCAGGTATGATGATTCTAACTGAAATAAGTCACACAGAAAAAGAAACATCATAAGATATCACTAATACACGGAATGTACCTTGGCTACACAGGAACTGAATTACAAAACAGAACAGGGTCTCAAATTTAGAAAACCAACTTATGCTTGCTTAAGGGGAAAGGTGAGTTGGGGTGCTGCATAAAACCAGAGATTGAAATGAGCACAGATAAAGTTCCTTAAGCCAAATATGGAATAGACAAGAGCTACTCCTTGCTCAACGAAATGGACTCAACACCCCATATTAAATGCCTAAGAGTGTACCTGACTAGGAAGTATCTTAAAACCTATGGATTGCTATGTCTCTGAAAGAGAATCAAGTGTGTGTACAGGGGCATAAACGCAGCAGTGATAGGATTGGAGAGGTTCGGTGAGCAAATGAAGACCCTTTGAAGTCATATTGCATGGTACCCATTCCACGGGTCTCAACTCTCCAGGTTTAAGGTATTCTTCCTTTAGCTAAAACATGCATGTGGAACCCAGAGTATGATCAACCGTGTGATCGGGAGACGTGTTCCAATACGTCTCAGTTTTCGTCCCCTGGTACTCGGGTGCAACATTCCAGACGCTTTACTAACACTCTCCCGACTTGGAGAGTCAGTGCCTTTAACCTCCTGTTTGGCCCAGTTTGCAATTTCTGCGGAAGATGAACAGGAATAGGCAGAACCAATGACAGACTAGCTGGAGGTGTCTGGACGGGCAAATTTAACTCTCATTTCCCACCAGGAAGAGGAATTAACCAAAGGCTCAGCGTGCCGTGCCGGAACCAGATTAGGGCCTGAAGCCATCCTGCGGTGTTGCGGCCAGCTCACGAGAAAGCGACTTGAAGAAAGGAGCTCAGGGGCACTGTAATTCACAAACCTGCAGAGTTATAAATGACAGCTATCGTCCAAAAATATACTGAAGTAAGGCTGCCAAGAGGACTTGAAAGCGGGGCAGAATTGCAGGAAACCGATTTCAGGAGGTAGACTGGAATTGCATTGAAAGCATAGGAAAAGAGGCAGAACGTCCACAATGATGCACTTGGCCAAAAAGGGCGTATGCGTTTTTTCCTGAATATATTCAGGAAAAAACGCATACGCCCTTTTTGGCCAACCAAGCAAGCTTGCAAAGGAAATCTGCACTACAATGAAGTCTCACTTCCCCCCGGTCAAAAGGGCCATCTGAAAAAAGTGTAAAATCCAGAAAGGCAGGACAGGCCATGGAGAACTGGGAGCCTTGTTATGCTGATGGGCGGGATGTCAATTGCCAACAGCCACTCGGGAGAAGTGTATGGTGTTTCCTGAAACATCTAAAAAACAAAGCAACAGAGCCTAGGGCACTTCCACTTATGGTCCTATAGCTTAGGGAAATTAAAATCAAAAGACACAGCCACCCCAAAGGTTGGGACGGCTCTGTTTACAAGAACCTGGTTTACGGTACAAGTTCAATATCGCAGAAAGTGAAAAATGGATAAAGAAATTGTGGTACTTACGTACAATGCAATATCACTCAGCAATGAAATCTATGTCATCAGGCCCGTAGCAGCATAATGAGTGGATTCAGGTACGATGATTCTAACTGAAATAAGTCACACAGGAAAAGAAACATCATAAGATATCACTAATACACGGAATGTAACCTTGGCTACACAGGAACTGAATTACAAAACAGAACAGGGTCTCAAATTTAGAAAACCAACTTATGCTTGCTTAAGGGGAAAGGTGAGTTGGGGTGCTGCATAAAACCAGAGATTGAAATGAGCACAGATAAAGTTCCTTAAGCCAAATATGGAATAGACAAGAGCTACTCCTTGCTCAACGAAATGGACTCAACACCCCATATTAAATGCCTAAGAGTGTACCTGACTAGGAAGTATCTTAAAACCTATGGATTGCTATGTGTCTGAAAGAGAATCAAGTGTGTGTACAGGGGCATAAACGCAGCAGTGATAGGATTGGAGAGGTTCGGTGAGCAAATGAAGACCCTTTGAAGTCATATTGCATGGTACCCATTCCACGGGTCTCAACTCTCCAGGTTTAAGGTATTCTTCCTTCAGCTAAAACATGCATGTGGAACCCAGAGTATGATCAACTGTGTGATCGGGAGACCTGTTCCAATACGTCTCAGTTTTCGTCCCCTGGTACTCGGGTGCAACATTCCAGACGCTTTACTAACACTCTCCCGACTTGGAGAGTCAGTGCCTTTAACCTCCTGTTTGGCCCAGTTTGCAATTTCTGCGGAAGATGAACAGGAATAGGGAGAACCATTGAGAGACTAGCTGGAGGTGTCTGGACGGGCAAATTTAACTCTCATTTCCCACCAGGAAGAGGAATTAACCAAAGGCTCAGCGTGCCGTGCCGGAACCAGATTAGGGCCTGAAGCCATCCTGCGGTGTTGCGGCCATCTCACGAGAAAGCGAGTTGAAGAAAGGAGCTCAGGGGCACTGTAATTCACAAACCTGCAGAGTTATAAATGACAGCTATCGTCCAAAAATATACTGAAGTAAGGCTGCCAAGAGGACTTGAAAGCGGGGCAGAATTGCAGGAAACCGATTTCAGGAGGTAGACTGGAATTGCATTTAAAGCATAGGAAAAGAGGCAGAACGTCCACAATGATGCACTTGGCCAAAAAGGGCGTATGCGTTTTTTCCTGAATATATTCAGGAAAAAACGCATACGCCCTTTTTGGCCAACCAAGCAAGCTTGCAAAGGAAATCTGCACTACAATGAAGTCTCACTTCCCCCCGGTCAAAAGGGCCATCTGAAAAAAGTGTAAAATCCAGAAAGGCAGGACAGGCCATGGAGAACTGGGAGCCTTGTTATGCTGATGGGCGGGATGTAAATTGCCAACAGCCACTCGGGAGAAGTGTATGGTGTTTCCTGAAACAGCTAAAAAACAAAGCAACAGAGCCTAGGGCACTTCCACTTATGGTCCTATAGCTTAGGGAAATTAAAATCAAAAAGACACAGCCACCCTAAAGGTTGGGACGGCTCTGTTTACAAGAACCTGGTTTACGGTACAAGTTCAATATCGCAGAAAGTGAAAAATGGATAAAGAAGTTGTGGTACTTACGTACAATGCAGTATCACTCAGCAATGAAATCTATGTCATCAGGCCCGTAGCAGCATAATGAGTGGATTCAGGTATGATGATTCTAACTGAAATAAGTCACACAGGAAAAGAAACATCATAAGATATCACTAATACACGGAATGTAACCTTGGCTACACAGGAACTGAATTCCAAAACAGAACAGGGTCTCAAATTTAGAAAACCAACTTATGCTTGCTTAAGGGGAAAGGTGAGTTGGGGTGCTGCATAAAACCAGAGATTGAAATGAGCACAGATAAAGTTCCTTAAGCCAAATATGGAATAGACAAGAGCTACTCCTTGCTCAACGAAATGGACTCAACACCCCATATTAAATGCCTAAGAGTGTACCTGACTAGGAAGTATCTTAAAACCTATGGATTGCTATGTCTCTGAAAGAGAATCAAGTGTGTGTACAGGGGCATAAATGCAGCAGTGATAGGATTGGAGAGGTTCGGTGGGCAAATGAAGACCCTTTGAAGTCATATTGCATGGTACCCATTCCACGGGTCTCAACTCTCCAGGTTTAAGGTATTCTTCCTTCAGCTAAAACATGCATGTGGAACCCAGAGTATGATCAACCGTGTGATCGGGAGACGTGTTCCAATATGTCTCAGTTTCCGTCCCCTGGTACTCGGGTGCAACATTCCAGACGCTTTACTAACACTCTCCCGACTTGGAGAGTCAGTGCCTTTAACCTCCTGTTTGGCCCAGTTTGCAATTTCTGCGGAAGATGAACAGGAATAGGGAGAACCAATGACAGACTAGCTGGAGGTGTCTGGACGGGCAAATTTAACTCTCATTTCCCACCAGGAAGAGGAATTAACCAAAGGCTCAGCGTGCCGTGCCGGAACCAGATTAGGGCCTGAAGCCATCCTGCGGGGTTGCGGCCAGCTCACGAGAAAGCGAGTTGAAGAAAGGAGCTCAGGGGCACTGTAATTCACAAACCTGCAGAGTTATAAATGACAGCTATCGTCCAAAAATATACTGAAGTAAGGCTGCCAAGAGGACTTGAAAGCGGGGCAGAATTGCAGGAAACCGATTTCAGGAGGTAGACTGGAATTGCATTTAAAGCATAGGAAAAGAGGCAGAACGTCCACAATGATGCACTTGGCCAAAAAGGGCGTATGCGTTTTTTCCTGAATATATTCAGGAAAAAACGCATACGCCCTTTTTGGCCAACCAAGCAAGCTTGCAAAGGAAATCTGCACTACAATGAAGTCTCACTTCCCCCCGGTCAAAAGGGCCATCTGAAAAAAGTGTAAAATCCAGAAAGGCAGGACAGGCCATGGAGAACTGGGAGCCTTGTTATGCTGATGGGCGGGATGTAAATTGCCAACAGCCACTCGGGAGAAGTGTATGGTGTTTCCTGAAACATCTAAAAAACAAAGCAACAGAGCCTAGGGCACTTCCACTTATGGTCCTATAGCTTAGGGAAATTAAAATCAAAAAGACACAGCCACCCCAAAGGTTGGGACGGCTCTGTTTACAAGAACCTGGTTTACGGTACAAGTTCAATATCGCAGAAAGTGAAAAATGGATAAAGAAGTTGTGGTACTTACGTACAATGCAGTATCACTCAGCAAGGAAATCTATGTCATCAGGCCCGTAGCAGCATAATGAGTGGATTCAGGTACGATGATTCTAACTGAAATAAGTCACACAGAAAAAGAAACATCATAAGATATCACTAATACACGGAATGTACCTTGGCTACACAGGAACTGAATTACAAAACAGAACAGGGTCTCAAATTTAGAAAACCAACTTATGCTTGCTTAAGGGGAAAGGTGAGTTGGGGTGCTGCATAAAACCAGAGATTGAAATGAGCACAGATAAAGTTCCTTAAGCCAAATATGGAATAGACAAGAGCTACTCCTTGCTCAACGAAATGGACTCAACACCCCATATTAAATGCCTAAGAGTGTACCTGACTAGGAAGTATCTTAAAACCTATGGATTGCTATGTCTCTGAAAGAGAATCAAGTGTGTGTACAGGGGCATAAACGCAGCAGTGATAGGATTGGAGAGGTTCGGTGAGCAAATGAAGACCCTTTGAAGTCATATTGCATGGTACCCATTCCACGGGTCTCAACTCTCCAGGTTTAAGGTATTCTTCCTTTAGCTAAAACATGCATGTGGAACCCAGAGTATGATCAACCGTGTGATCGGGAGACGTGTTCCAATACGTCTCAGTTTTCGTCCCCTGGTACTCGGGTGCAACATTCCAGACGCTTTACTAACACTCTCCCGACTTGGAGAGTCAGTGCCTTTAACCTCCTGTTTGGCCCAGTTTGCAATTTCTGCGGAAGATGAACAGGAATAGGCAGAACCAATGACAGACTAGCTGGAGGTGTCTGGACGGGCAAATTTAACTCTCATTTCCCACCAGGAAGAGGAATTAACCAAAGGCTCAGCGTGCCGTGCCGGAACCAGATTAGGGCCTGAAGCCATCCTGCGGTGTTGCGGCCAGCTCACGAGAAAGCGACTTGAAGAAAGGAGCTCAGGGGCACTGTAATTCACAAACCTGCAGAGTTATAAATGACAGCTATCGTCCAAAAATATACTGAAGTAAGGCTGCCAAGAGGACTTGAAAGCGGGGCAGAATTGCAGGAAACCGATTTCAGGAGGTAGACTGGAATTGCATTTAAAGCATAGGAAAAGAGGCAGAACGTCCACAATGATGCACTTGGCCAAAAAGGGCGTATGCGTTTTTTCCTGAATATATTCAGGAAAAAACGCATACGCCCTTTTTGGCCAACCAAGCAAGCTTGCAAAGGAAATCTGCACTACAATGAAGTCTCACTTCCCCCCGGTCAAAAGGGCCATCTGAAAAAAGTGTAAAATCCAGAAAGGCAGGACAGGCCATGGAGAACTGGGAGCCTTGTTATGCTGATGGGCGGGATGTCAATTGCCAACAGCCACTCGGGAGAAGTGTATGGTGTTTCCTGAAACATCTAAAAAACAAAGCAACAGAGCCTAGGGCACTTCCACTTATGGTCCTATAGCTTAGGGAAATTAAAATCAAAAGACACAGCCACCCCAAAGGTTGGGATGGCTCTGTTTACAAGAACCTGGTTTACGGTACAAGTTCAATATCGCAGAAAGTGAAAAATGGATAAAGAAATTGTGGTACTTACGTACAATGCAATATCACTCAGCAATGAAATCTATGTCATCAGGCCCGTAGCAGCATAATGAGTGGATTCAGGTACGATGATTCTAACTGAAATAAGTCACACAGGAAAAGAAACATCATAAGATATCACTAATACACGGAATGTAACCTTGGCTACACAGGAACTGAATTACAAAACAGAACAGGGTCTCAAATTTAGAAAACCAACTTATGCTTGCTTAAGGGGAAAGGTGAGTTGGGGTGCTGCATAAAACCAGAGATTGAAATGAGCACAGATAAAGTTCCTTAAGCCAAATATGGAATAGACAAGAGCTACTCCTTGCTCAACGAAATGGACTCAACACCCCATATTAAATGCCTAAGAGTGTACCTGACTAGGAAGTATCTTAAAACCTATGGATTGCTATGTGTCTGAAAGAGAATCAAGTGTGTGTACAGGGGCATAAACGCAGCAGTGATAGGATTGGAGAGGTTCGGTGAGCAAATGAAGACCCTTTGAAGTCATATTGCATGGTACCCATTCCACGGGTCTCAACTCTCCAGGTTTAAGGTATTCTTCCTTCAGCTAAAACATGCATGTGGAACCCAGAGTATGATCAACTGTGTGATCGGGAGACCTGTTCCAATACGTCTCAGTTTTCGTCCCCTGGTACTCGGGTGCAACATTCCAGACGCTTTACTAACACTCTCCCGACTTGGAGAGTCAGTGCCTTTAACCTCCTGTTTGGCCCAGTTTGCAATTTCTGCGGAAGATGAACAGGAATAGGGAGAACCATTGAGAGACTAGCTGGAGGTGTCTGGACGGGCAAATTTAACTCTCATTTCCCACCAGGAAGAGGAATTAACCAAAGGCTCAGCGTGCCGTGCCGGAACCAGATTAGGGCCTGAAGCCATCCTGCGGTGTTGCGGCCATCTCACGAGAAAGCGAGTTGAAGAAAGGAGCTCAGGGGCACTGTAATTCACAAACCTGCAGAGTTATAAATGACAGCTATCGTCCAAAAATATACTGAAGTAAGGCTGCCAAGAGGACTTGAAAGCGGGGCAGAATTGCAGGAAACCGATTTCAGGAGGTAGACTGGAATTGCATTTAAAGCATAGGAAAAGAGGCAGAACGTCCACAATGATGCACTTGGCCAAAAAGGGCGTATGCGTTTTTTCCTGAATATATTCAGGAAAAAACGCATACGCCCTTTTTGGCCAACCAAGCAAGCTTGCAAAGGAAATCTGCACTACAATGAAGTCTCACTTCTCCCCGGTCAAAAGGGCCATCTGAAAAAAGTGTAAAATCCAGAAAGGCAGGACAGGCCATGGAGAACTGGGAGCCTTGTTATGCTGATGGGCGGGATGTAAATTGCCAACAGCCACTCGGGAGAAGTGTATGGTGTTTCCTGAAACAGCTAAAAAACAAAGCAACAGAGCCTAGGGCACTTCCACTTATGGTCCTATAGCTTAGGGAAATTAAAATCAAAAAGACACAGCCACCCTAAAGGTTGGGACGGCTCTGTTTACAAGAACCTGGTTTACGGTACAAGTTCAATATCGCAGAAAGTGAAAAATGGATAAAGAAGTTGTGGTACTTACGTACAATGCAGTATCACTCAGCAATGAAATCTATGTCATCAGGCCCGTAGCAGCATAATGAGTGGATTCAGGTATGATGATTCTAACTGAAATAAGTCACACAGGAAAAGAAACATCATAAGATATCACTAATACACGGAATGTAACCTTGGCTACACAGGAACTGAATTCCAAAACAGAACAGGGTCTCAAATTTAGAAAACCAACTTATGCTTGCTTAAGGGGAAAGGTGAGTTGGGGTGCTGCATAAAACCAGAGATTGAAATGAGCACAGATAAAGTTCCTTAAGCCAAATATGGAATAGACAAGAGCTACTCCTTGCTCAACGAAATGGACTCAACACCCCATATTAAATGCCTAAGAGTGTACCTGACTAGGAAGTATCTTAAAACCTATGGATTGCTATGTCTCTGAAAGAGAATCAAGTGTGTGTACAGGGGCATAAATGCAGCAGTGATAGGATTGGAGAGGTTCGGTGGGCAAATGAAGACCCTTTGAAGTCATATTGCATGGTACCCATTCCACGGGTCTCAACTCTCCAGGTTTAAGGTATTCTTCCTTCAGCTAAAACATGCATGTGGAACCCAGAGTATGATCAACCGTGTGATCGGGAGACGTGTTCCAATATGTCTCAGTTTCCGTCCCCTGGTACTCGGGTGCAACATTCCAGACGCTTTACTAACACTCTCCCGACTTGGAGAGTCAGTGCCTTTAACCTCCTGTTTGGCCCAGTTTGCAATTTCTGCGGAAGATGAACAGGAATAGGGAGAACCAATGACAGACTAGCTGGAGGTGTCTGGACGGGCAAATTTAACTCTCATTTCCCACCAGGAAGAGGAATTAACCAAAGGCTCAGCGTGCCGTGCCGGAACCAGATTAGGGCCTGAAGCCATCCTGCGGGGTTGCGGCCAGCTCACGAGAAAGCGAGTTGAAGAAAGGAGCTCAGGGGCACTGTAATTCACAAACCTGCAGAGTTATAAATGACAGCTATCGTCCAAAAATATACTGAAGTAAGGCTGCCAAGAGGACTTGAAAGCGGGGCAGAATTGCAGGAAACCGATTTCAGGAGGTAGACTGGAATTGCATTTAAAGCATAGGAAAAGAGGCAGAACGTCCACAATGATGCACTTGGCCAAAAAGGGCGTATGCGTTTTTTCCTGAATATATTCAGGAAAAAACGCATACGCCCTTTTTGGCCAACCAAGCAAGCTTGCAAAGGAAATCTGCACTACAATGAAGTCTCACTTCCCCCCGGTCAAAAGGGCCATCTGAAAAAAGTGTAAAATCCAGAAAGGCAGGACAGGCCATGGAGAACTGGGAGCCTTGTTATGCTGATGGGCGGGATGTAAATTGCCAACAGCCACTCGGGAGAAGTGTATGGTGTTTCCTGAAACATCTAAAAAACAAAGCAACAGAGCCTAGGGCACTTCCACTTATGGTCCTATAGCTTAGGGAAATTAAAATCAAAAGACACAGCCACCCCAAAGGTTGGGACGGCTCTGTTTACAAGAACCTGGTTTACGGTACAAGTTCAATATCGCAGAAAGTGAAAAATGGATAAAGAAGTTATGGTACTTACGTACAATGCAGTATCACTCAGCAATGAAATCTATGTCATCAGGCCCGTAGCAGCATAATGAGTGGATTCAGGTACAATGATTCTAACTGAAATAAGTCACACAGGAAAAGAAACATCATAAGATATCACTAATACACGGAATGTACCTTGGCTACACAGGAACTGAATTACAAAACAGAACAGGGTCTCAAATTTAGAAAACCAACTTATGCTTGCTTAAGGGGAAAGGTGAGTTGGGGTGCTGCATAAAACCAGAGATTGAAATGAGCACAGATAAAGTTCCTTAAGCCAAATATGGAATAGACAAGAGCTACTCCTTGCTCAACGAAATGGACTCAACACCCCATATTAAATGCCTAAGAGTGTACCTGACTAGGAAGTATCTTAAAACCTATGGATTGCTATGTCTCTGAAAGAGAATCAAGTGTGTGTACAGGGGCATAAACGCAGCAGTGATAGGATTGGAGAGGTTCGGTGAGCAAATGAAGACCCTTTGAAGTCATATTGCATGGTACCCATTCCACGGGTCTCAACTCTCCAGGTTTAAGGTATTCTTCCTTCAGCTAAAACATGCATGTGGAACCCAGAGTATGATCAACCGTGTGATCGGGAGACGTGTTCCAATACGTCTCAGTTTTCGTCCCCTGGTACTCGGGTGCAACATTCCAGACGCTTTACTAACACTCTCCCGACTTGGAGAGTCAGTGCCTTTAACCTCCTGTTTGGCCCAGTTTGCAATTTCTGCGGAAGATGAACAGGAATAGGGAGAACCAATGACAGACTAGCTGGAGGTGTCTGGACGGGCAAATTTAACTCTCATTTCCCACCAGGAAGAGGAATTAACCAAAGGCTCAGCGTGCCGTGCCGGAACCAGATTAGGGCCTGAAGCCATCCTGCGGGGTTGCGGCCAGCTCACGAGAAAGCGAGTTGAAGAAAGGAGCTCAGGGGCACTGTAATTCACAAACCTGCAGAGTTATAAATGACAGCTATCGTCCAAAAATATACTGAAGTAAGGCTGCCAAGAGGACTTGAAAGCGGGGCAGAATTGCAGGAAACCGATTTCAGGAGGTAGACTGGAATTGCATTTAAAGCATAGGAAAAGAGGCAGAACGTCCACAATGATGCACTTGGCCAAAAAGGGCGTATGCGTTTTTTCCTGAATATATTCAGGAAAAAACGCATACGCCCTTTTTGGCCAACCAAGCAAGCTTGCAAAGGAAATCTGCACTACAATGAAGTCTCACTTCCCCCCGGTCAAAAGGGCCATCTGAAAAAAGTGTAAAATCCAGAAAGGCAGGACAGGCCATGGAGAACTGGGAGCCTTGTTATGCTGATGGGCGGGATGTAAATTGCCAACAGCCACTCGGGAGAAGTGTATGGTGTTTCCTGAAACATCTAAAAAACAAAGCAACAGAGCCTAGGGCACTTCCACTTATGGTCCTATAGCTTAGGGAAATTAAAATCAAAAGACACAGCCACCCCAAAGGTTGGGACGGCTCTGTTTACAAGAACCTGGTTTACGGTACAAGTTCAATATCGCAGAAAGTGAAAAATGGATAAAGAAGTTGTGGTACTTACGTACAATGCAGTATCACTCAGCAATGAAATCTATGTCATCAGGCCCGTAGCAGCATAATGAGTGGATTCAGGTACGATGATTCTAACTGAAATAAGTCACACAGGAAAAGAAACATCATAAGATATCACTAATACACGGAATGTACCTTGGCTACACAGGAACTGAATTACAAAACAGAACAGGGTCTCAAATTTAGAAAACCAACTTATGCTTGCTTAAGGGGAAAGGTGAGTTGGGGTGCTGCATAAAACCAGAGATTGAAATGAGCACAGATAAAGTTCCTTAAGCCAAATATGGAATAGACAAGAGCTACTCCTTGCTCAACGAAATGGACTCAACACCCCATATTAAATGCCTAAGAGTGTACCTGACTAGGAAGTATCTTAAAACCTATGGATTGCTATGTCTCTGAAAGAGAATCAAGTGTGTGTACAGGGGCATAAACGCAGCAGTGATAGGATTGGAGAGGTTCGGTGAGCAAATGAAGACCCTTTGAAGTCATATTGCATGGTACCCATTCCACGGGTCTCAACTCTCCAGGTTTAAGGTATTCTTCCTTCAGCTAAAACATGCATGTGGAACCCAGAGTATGATCAACCGTGTGATCGGGAGACGTGTTCCAATATGTCTCAGTTTTCGTCCCCTGGTACTCGGGTGCAACATTCCAGACGCTTTACTAACACTCTCCCGACTTGGAGAGTCAGTGCCTTTAACCTCCTGTTTGGCCCAGTTTGCAATTTCTGCGGAAGATGAACAGGAATAGGGAGAACCAATGACAGACTAGATGGAGGTGTCTGGATGGGCAAGTTTAACTCTCATTTCGCACCAGGAAGAGGAATTAACCAAAGGCTCAGCGTGCCGTGCCGGAACCAGATTAGGGCCTGAAGCCATCCTGCAGTGTTGCGGCCAGCTCACGAGAAAGCGAGTTGAAGAAAGGAGCTCAGGGGCACTGTAATTCACAAACCTGCAGAGTTATAAATGACAGCTATCGTCCAAAAATATACTGAAGTAAGGCTGCCAAGAGGACTTGAAAGCGGGGCAGAATTGCAGGAAACCGATTTCAGGAGGTAGACTGGAATTGCATTTAAAGCATAGGAAAAGAGGCAGAACGTCCACAATGATGCACTTGGCCAAAAAGGGCGTATGCGTTTTTTCCTGAATATATTCAGGAAAAAACGCATACGCACTTTTTGGCCAACCAAGCAAGCTTGCAAAGGAAATCTGCACTACAGTGAAGTCTCACTTCCCCCCGGTCAAAAGGGCCATCTGAAAAAAGTGTAAAATCCAGAAAGGCAGGACAGGCCATGGAGAACTGGGAGCCTTGTTATGCTGATGGGCGGGATGTAAATTGCCAACAGCCACTCGGGAGAAGTGTATGGTGTTTCCTGAAACATCTAAAAAACAAAGCAACAGAGCCTAGGGCACTTCCACTTACGGTCCTATAGCTTAGGGAAATTAAAATAAAAAAGACACAGCCACCCCAAAAGTTGGGACGGCTCTGTTTACAAGAACCTGGTTTACGGTACAAGTTCAATATCGCAGAAAGTGAAAAATGGATAAAGAAGTTGTGGTACTTACGTACAATGCAGTATCACTCAGCAATGAAATCTATGTCATCAGGCCCGTAGCAGCATAATGAGTGGATTCAGGTATGATGATTCTAACTGAAATAAGTCACACAGGAAAAGAAACATCATAAGATATCACTAATACACGGAATGTAAACTTGGCTACACAGGAACTGAATTACAAAACAGAACAGGGTCTCAAATTTAGAAACCCAACTTATGCTTGCTTAAGGGGAAAGGTGAGTTGGGGTGCTGCATAAAACCAGAGATTGAAATGAGCACAGATAAAGTTCCTTAAGCCAAATATGGAATAGACAAGAGCTACTCCTTGCTCAACGAAATGGACTCAACACCCCATATTAAATGCCTAAGAGTGTACCTGACTAGGAAGTATCTTAAAACCTATGGATTGCTATGTCTCTGAAAGAGAATCAAGTGTGTGTACAGGGGCATAAACGCAGCAGTGATAGGATTGGAGAGGTTCGGTGAGCAAATGAAGACCCTTTGAAGTCATATTGCATGGTACCCATTCCACGGGTCTCAACTCTCCAGGTTTAAGGTATTCTTCCTTCAGCTAAAACATGCATGTGGAACCCAGAGTATGATCAACCGTGTGATCGGGAGACGTGTTCCAATATGTCTCAGTTTTCGTCCCCTGGTACTCGGGTGCAACATTCCAGACGCTTTACTAACACTCTCCCGACTTGGAGAGTCAGTGCCTTTAACCTCCTGTTTGGCCCAGTTTGCAATTTCTGCGGAAGATGAACAGGGATAGGGAGAACCAATGAGAGACTAGCTGGAGGTGTCTGGACGGGCAAATTTAACTCTCATTTCCCACCAGGAAGAGGAATTAACCAAAGGCTCAGCGTGCCGTGCCGGAACCAGATTAGGGCCTGAAGCCATCCTGCGGTGTTGCGGCCAGCTCACGAGAGAGCGAGTTGAAGAAAGGAGCTCAGGGGCACTGTAATTCACAAACCTGCAGAGTTATAAATGACAGCTATCGTCCAAAAATATACTGAAGTAAGGCTGCCAAGAGGACTTGAAAGCGGGGCAGAATTGCAGGAAACCGATTTCAGGAGGTAGACTGGAATTGCATTTAAAGCATAGGAAAAGAGGCAGAACGTCCACAATGATGCACTTGGCCAAAAAGGGCGTATGCGTTTTTTCCTGAATATATTCAGGAAAAAACGCATACGCCCTTTTTGGCCAACCAAGCAAGCTTGCAAAGGAAATGTGCACTACAATGAAGTCTCACTTCCCCCCGGTCAAAAGGGCCATCTGAAAAAAGTGTAAAATCCAGAAAGGCAGGACAGGCCATGGAGAACTGGGAGCCTTGTTATGCTGCTGGGCGGGATGTCAATTGACAACAGCCACTCCGGAGAACTGTATGGTGTTTCCTGAAACATCTAAAAAACAAAGCAACAGAGCCTAGGGCACTTCCACTTATGGTCCTATAGCTTAGGGAAATTAAAATCAAAAGACACAGCCACCCCAAAGGTTGGGACGGCTCTGTTTACAAGAACCTGGTTTACGGTACAAGTTCAATATCGCAGAAAGTGAAAAATGGATAAAGAAGTTGTGGTACTTACGTACAATGCAGTATCACTCAGCAATGAAATCTATGTCATCAGGCCCGTAGCAGCATAATGAGTGGATTCAGGTACGATGATTCTAACTGAAATAAGTCACACAGGAAAAGAAACATCATAAGATATCACTAATACACGGAATGTAAACTTGGCTACACAGGAACTGAATTACAAAACAGAACAGGGTCTCAAATTTAGAAACCCAACTTATGCTTGCTTAAGGGGAAAGGTGAGTTGGGGTGCTGCATAAAACCAGAGATTGAAATGAGCACAGATAAAGTTCCTTAAGCCAAATATGGAATAGACAAGAGCTACTCCTTGCTCAACGAAATGGACTCAACACCCCATATTAAATGCCTAAGAGTGTACCTGACTAGGAAGTATCTTAAAACCTATGGATTGCTATGTCTCTGAAAGAGAATCAAGTGTGTGTACAGGGGCATAAACGCAGCAGTGATAGGATTGGAGAGGTTCGGTGAGCAAATGAAGACCCTTTGAAGTCATATTGCATGGTACCCATTCCACGGGTCTCAACTCTCCAGGTTTAAGGTATTCTTCCTTCAGCTAAAACATGCATGTGGAACCCAGAGTATGATCAACCGTGTGATCGGGAGACGTGTTCCAATACGTCTCAGTTTTCGTCCCCTGGTACTCGGGTGCAACATTCCAGACGCTTTACTAACACTCTCCCGACTTGGAGAGTCAGTGCCTTTAACCTCCTGTTTGGCCCAGTTTGCAATTTCTGCGGAAGATGAACAGGAATAGGCAGAACCAATGACAGACTAGCTGGAGGTGTCTGGACGGGCAAATTTAACTCTCATTTCCCACCAGGAAGAGGAATTAACCAAAGGCTCAGCGTGCCGTGCCGGAACCAGATTAGGGCCTGAAGCCATCCTGCGGTGTTGCGGCCAGCTCACGAGAGAGCGAGTTGAAGAAAGGAGCTCAGGGGCACTGTAATTCACAAACCTGCAGAGTTATAAATGACAGCTATCGTCCAAAAATATACTGAAGTAAGGCTGCCAAGAGGACTTGAAAGCGGGGCAGAATTGCAGGAAACCGATTTCAGGAGGTAGACTGGAATTGCATTTAAAGCATAGGAAAAGAGGCAGAACGTCCACAATGATGCACTTGGCCAAAAAGGGCGTATGCGTTTTTTCCTGAATATATTCAGGAAAAAACGCATACGCCCTTTTTGGCCAACCAAGCAAGCTTGCAAAGGAAATCTGCACTACAATGAAGTCTCACTTCCCCCCGGTCAAAAGGGCCATCTGAAAAAAGTGTAAAATCCAGAAAGGCAGGACAGGCCATGGAGAACTGGGAGCCTTGTTATGCTGCTGGGCGGGATGTCAATTGACAACAGCCACTCCGGAGAACTGTATGGTGTTTCCTGAAACATCTAAAAAACAAAGCAACAGAGCCTAGGGCACTTCCACTTATGGTCCTATAGCTTAGGGAAATTAAAATCAAAAGACACAGCCACCCCAAAGGTTGGGACGGCTCTGTTTACAAGAACCTGGTTTACGGTACAAGTTCAATATCGCAGAAAGTGAAAAATGGATAAAGAAGTTGTGGTACTTACGTACAATGCAGTATCACTCAGCAATGAAATCTATGTCATCAGGCCCGTAGCAGCATAATGAGTGGATTCAGGTACGATGATTCTAACTGAAATAAGTCACACAGGAAAAGAAACATCATAAGATATCACTAATACACGGAATGTAAACTTGGCTACACAGGAACTGAATTACAAAACAGAACAGGGTCTCAAATTTAGAAACCCAACTTATGCTTGCTTAAGGGGAAAGGTGAGTTGGGGTGCTGCATAAAACCAGAGATTGAAATGAGCACAGATAAAGTTCCTTAAGCCAAATATGGAATAGACAAGAGCTACTCCTTGCTCAACGAAATGGACTCAACACCCCATATTAAATGCCTAAGAGTGTACCTGACTAGGAAGTATCTTAAAACCTATGGATTGCTATGTGTCTGAAAGAGAATCAAGTGTGTGTACAGGGGCATAAACGCAGCAGTGATAGGATTGGAGAGGTTCGGTGAGCAAATGAAGACCCTTTGAAGTCATATTGCATGGTACCCATTCCACGGGTCTCAACTCTCCAGGTTTAAGGTATTCTTCCTTCAGCTAAAACATGCATGTGGAACCCAGAGTATGATCAACCGTGTGATCGGGAGACGTGTTCCAATACGTCTCAGTTTTCGTCCCCTGGTACTCGGGTGCAACATTCCAGACGCTTTACTAACACTCTCCCGACTTGGAGAGTCAGTGCCTTTAACCTCCTGTTTGGCCCAGTTTGCAATTTCTGCGGAAGATGAACAGGAATAGGCAGAACCAATGACAGACTAGCTGGAGGTGTCTGGACGGGCAAATTTAACTCTCATTTCCCACCAGGAAGAGGAATTAACCAAAGGCTCAGCGTGCCGTGCTGGAACCAGATTAGGGCCTGAAGCCATCCTGCGGTGTTGCGGCCAGCTCACGAGAAAACGAGTTGAAGAAAGGAGCTCAGGGGCACTGTAATTCACAAACCTGCAGAGTTATAAATGACAGCTATCGTCCAAAAATATACTGAAGTAAGGCTGCCAAGAGGACTTGAAAGCGGGGCAGAATTGCAGGAAACCGATTTCAGGAGGTAGACTGGAATTGCATTTAAAGCATAGGAAAAGAGGCAGAACGTCCACAATGATGCACTTGGCCAAAAAGGGCGTATGCGTTTTTTCCTGAATATATTCAGGAAAAAACGCATACGCCCTTTTTGGCCAACCAAGCAAGCTTGCAAAGGAAATCTGCACTACAATGAAGTCTCACTTCCCACCGGTCAAAAGGGCCATCTGAAAAAAGTGTAAAATCCAGAAAGGCAGGACAGGCCATGGAGAACTGGGAGCCTTGTTATGCTGATGGGCGGGATGTAAATTGCCAACAGCCACTCGGGAGAAGTGTATGGTGTTTCCTGAAACATCTAAAAAACAAAGCAACAGAGCCTAGGGCACTTCCACTTATGGTCCTATAGCTTAGGGAAATTAAAATCAAAAGACACAGCCACCCCAAAGGTTGGGACGGCTCTGTTTACAAGAACCTGGTTTACGGTACAAGTTCAATATCGCAGAAAGTGAAAAATGGATAAAGAAGTTGTGGTACTTACGTACAATGCAGTATCACTCAGCAATGAAATCTATGTCATCAGGCCCGTAGCAGCATAATGAGTGGATTCAGGTACGATGATTCTAACTGAAATAAGTCACACAGGAAAAGAAACATCATAAGATATCACTAATACACGGAATGTAACCTTGGCTACACAGGAACTGAATTACAAAACAGAACAGGGTCTCAAATTTAGAAAACCAACTTATGCTTGCTTAAGGGGAAAGGTGAGTTGGGGTGCTGCATAAAACCAGAGATTGAAATGAGCACAGATAAAGTTCCTTAAGCCAAATATGGAATAGACAAGAGCTACTCCTTGCTCAACGAAATGGACTCAACACCCCATATTAAATGCCTAAGAGTGTACCTGACTAGGAAGTATCTTAAAACCTATGGATTGCTATGTCTCTGAAAGAGAATCAAGTGTGTGTACAGGGGCATAAACGCAGCAGTGATAGGATTGGAGAGGTTCGGTGAGCAAATGAAGACCCTTTGAAGTCATATTGCATGGTACCCATTCCACGGGTCTCAACTCTCCAGGTTTAAGGTATTCTTCCTTCAGCTAAAACATGCATGTGGAACCCAGAGTATGATCAACCGTGTGATCGGGAGACGTGTTCCAATACGTCTCAGTTTTCGTCCCCTGGTACTCGGGTGCAACATTCCAGACGCTTTACTAACACTCTCCCGACTTGGAGAGTCAGTGCCTTTAACCTCCTGTTTGGCCCAGTTTGCAATTTCTGCGGAAGATGAACAGGAATAGGCAGAACCAATGACAGACTAGCTGGAGGTGTCTGGACGGGCAAATTTAACTCTCATTTCCCACCAGGAAGAGGAATTAACCAAAGGCTCAGCGTGCCGTGCCGGAACCAGATTAGGGCCTGAAGCCATCCTGCGGGGTTGCGGCCAGCTCACGAGAAAGCGAGTTGAAGAAAGGAGCTCAGGGGCACTGTAATTCACAAACCTGCAGAGTTATAAATGACAGCTATCGTCCAAAAATATACTGAAGTAAGGCTGCCAAGAGGACTTGAAAGCGGGGCAGAATTGCAGGAAACCGATTTCAGGAGGTAGACTGGAATTGCATTTAAAGCATAGGAAAAGAGGCAGAACGTCCACAATGATGCACTTGGCCAAAAAGGGCGTATGCGTTTTTTCCTGAATATATTCAGGAAAAAACGCATACGCCCTTTTTGGCCAACCAAGCAAGCTTGCAAAGGAAATCTGCACTACAGTGAAGTCTCACTTCCCCCCGGTCAAAAGGGCCATCTGAAAAAAGTGTAAAATCCAGAAAGGCAGGACAGGCCATGGAGAACTGGGAGCCTTGTTATGCTGCTGGGCGGGATGTCAATTGACAACAGCCACTCCGGAGAACTGTATGGTGTTTCCTGAAACATCTAAAAAACAAAGCAACAGAGCCTAGGGCACTTCCACTTATGGTCCTATAGCTTAGGGAAATTAAAATCAAAAGACACAGCCACCCCAAAGGTTGGGACGGCTCTGTTTACAAGAACCTGGTTTACGGTACAAGTTCAATATCGCAGAAAGTGAAAAATGGATAAAGAAGTTGTGGTACTTACGTACAATGCAGTATCACTCAGCAATGAAATCTATGTCATCAGGCCCGTAGCAGCATAATGAGTGGATTCAGGTACGATGATTCTAACTGAAATAAGTCACACAGAAAAAGAAACATCATAAGATATCACTAATACACGGAATGTAAACTTGGCTACACAGGAACTGAATTACAAAACAGAACAGGGTCTCAAATTTAGAAACCCAACTTATGCTTGCTTAAGGGGAAAGGTGAGTTGGGGTGCTGCATAAAACCAGAGATTGAAATGAGCACAGATAAAGTTCCTTAAGCCAAATATGGAATAGACAAGAGCTACTCCTTGCTCAACGAAATGGACTCAACACCCCATATTAAATGCCTAAGAGTGTACCTGACTAGGAAGTATCTTAAAACCTATGGATTGCTATGTCTCCGAAAGAGAATCAAGCGTGTGTACAGGGGCATAAACGCAGCAGTGATAGGACTGGAGAGGTTCGGTGAGCAAATGAAGACCCTTTGAAGTCATATTGCATGGAACCCATTCCACGGGTCTCAACTCTCCAGGTTTAAGGTATTCTTCCTTCAGCTAAAACATGCATTTGGAAGCCAGAGTATGATCAACCGTGTGATCGGGAGACGTGTTCCAATATGTGTCAGTTTTCGTCCCCTGGTACTCGGGTGCAACATTCCAGACGCTTTACTAACACTCTCCCGACTTGGAGAGTCAGTGCCTTTAACCTCCTGTTTGGCCCAGTTTGCAATTTCTGCGGAAGATGAACAGGAATAGGGAGAACCAATGACAGACTAGCTGGAGGTGTCTGGACGGGCAAATTTAACTCTCATTTCGCACCAGGAAGAGGAATTAACCAAAGGCTCAGCGTGCCGTGCCGGAACCAGATTAGGGCCTGAAGCCATCCTGCGGTGTTGTGGCCAGCTCACGAGAAAGCGAGTTGAAGAAAGGAGCTCAGGGGCACTGTAATTCACAAACCTGCAGAGTTATAAATGACAGCTATCGTCCAAAAATATACTGAAGTAAGGCTGCCAAGAGGACTTGAAAGCGGGGCAGAATTGCAGGAAACCGATTTCAGGAGGTAGACTGGAATTGCATTTAAAGCATAGGAAAAGAGGCAGAACGTCCACAATGATGCACTTGGCCAAAAAGGGCGTATGCGTTTTTTCCTGAATATATTCAGGAAAAAACGCATACGCCCTTTTTGGCCAACCAAGCAAGCTTGCAAAGGAAATCTGCACTACAATGAAGTCTCACTTCCCCCCGGTCAAAAGGGCCATCTGAAAAAAGTGTAAAATCCAGAAAGGCAGGACAGGCCATGGAGAACTGGGAGCCTTGTTATGCTGATGGGCGGGATGTAAATTGCCAACAGCCACTCGGGAGAAGTGTATGGTGTTTCCTGAAACATCTAAAAATCAAAGCAACAGAGCCTAGGGCACTTCCACTTATGGTCCTATAGCTTAGGGAAATTAAAATCAAAAAGACACAGCCACCCCAAAGGTTGGGACGGCTCTGTTTACAAGAACCTGGTTTACGGTACAAGTTCAATATCGCAGAAAGTGAAAAATGGATAAAGAAGTTGTGGTACTTACGTACAATGCAGTATCACTCAGCAATGAAATCTATGTCATCAGGCCCGTAGCAGCATAATGAGTGGATTCAGGTATGATGATTCTAACTGAAATAAGTCACACAGAAAAAGAAACATCATAAGATATCACTAATACACGGAATGTAAACTTGGCTACACAGGAACTGAATTACAAAACAGAACAGGGTCTCAAATTTGGAAAACCAACTTATGCTTGATAAGGGGAAAGGTGAGTTGGGGTGCTGCATAAAACCAGAGATTGAAATGAGCACAGATAAAGTTCCTTAAGCCAAATATGGAATAGACAAGAGCTACTCCTTGCTCAACGAAATGGACTCAACACCCCATATTAAATGCCTAAGAGTGTACCTGACTAGGAAGTATCTTAAAACCTATGGATTGCTATGTCTCCGAAAGAGAATCAAGCGTGTGTACAGGGGCATAAACGCAGCAGTGATAGGACTGGAGAGGTTCGGTGAGCAAATGAAGACCCTTTGAAGTCGTATTGCATGGAACCCATTCCACGGGTCTCAACTCTCCAGGTTTAAGGTATTCTTCCTTCAGCTAAAACATGCATTTGGAAGCCAGAGTATGATCAACCGTGTGATCGGGAGACGTGTTCCAATATGTGTCAGTTTTCGTCCCCTGGTACTCGGGTGCAACATTCCAGACGCTTTACTAACACTCTCCCGACTTGGAGAGTCAGTGCCTTTAACCTCCAGTTTGGCCCAGTTTGCAATTTCTGCGGAAGATGAACAGGAATAGGGAGAACCAATGACAGACTAGCTGGAGGTGTCTGGACGGGCAAATTTAACTCTCATTTCGCACCAGGAAGAGGAATTAACCAAAGGCTCAGCGTGCCGTGCCGGAACCAGATTAGGGCCTGAAGCCATCCTGCGGTGTTGTGGCCAGCTCACGAGAAAGCGACTTGAAGAAAGGAGCTCAGGGGCACTGTAATTCACAAACCTGCAGAGTTATAAATGACAGCTATCGTCCAAAAATATACTGAAGTAAGGCCGCCAAGAGGACTTGAAAGCGGGGCAGAATTGCAGGAAACCGATTTCAGGAGGTAGACTGGAATTGCATTTAAAGCATAGGAAAAGAGGCAGAACGTCCACAATGATGCACTTGGCCAAAAAGGGCGTATGCGTTTTTTCCTGAATATATTCAGGATAAAACGCATACGCCCTTTTTGGCCAACCAAGCAAGCTTGCAAAGGAAATCTGCACTACAGTGAAGTCTCACTTCCCCCCGGTCAAAAGGGCCATCTGAAAAAAGTGTAAAATCCAGAAAGGCAGGACAGGCCATGGAGAACTGGGAGCCTTGTTATGCTGATGGGCGGGATGTAAATTGCCAACAGCCACTCCGGAGAAGTGTATGGTGTTTCCTGAAACATCTAAAAAACAAAGCAACAGAGCCTAGGGCACTTCCACTTATGGTCCTATAGCTTAGGGAAATTAAAATCAAAAGACACAGCCACCCCAAAGGTTGGGACGGCTCTGTTTACAAGAACCTGGTTTACGGTACAAGTTCAATATCGCAGAAAGTGAAAAATGGATAAAGATGTTGTGGTACTTACGTACAATGCAATATCACTCAGCAATGAAATCTATGTCATCAGGCCCGTAGCAGCATAATGAGTGGATTCAGGTACGATGATTCTAACTGAAATAAGTCACACAGGAAAAGAAACATCATAAGATATCACTAATACACGGAATGTAAACTTGGCTACACAGGAACTGAATTACAAAACAGAACAGGGTCTCAAATTTAGAAACCCAACTTATGCTTGCTTAAGGGGAAAGGTGAGTTGGGGTGCTGCATAAAACCAGAGATTGAAATGAGCACAGATAAAGTTCCTTAAGCCAAATATGGAATAGACAAGAGCTACTCCTTGCTCAACGAAATGGACTCAACACCCCATATTAAATGCCTAAGAGTGTACCTGACTAGGAAGTATCTTAAAACCTATGGATTGCTATGTCTCTGAAAGAGAATCAAGTGTGTGTACAGGGGCATAAACGCAGCAGTGATAGGATTGGAGAGGTTCGGTGAGCAAATGAAGACCCTTTGAACTCATATTGCATGGTACCCATTCCACGGGTCTCAACTCTCCAGGTTTAAGGTATTCTTCCTTCAGCTAAAACATGCATGTGGAACGCAGAGTATGATCAACCGTGTGATCGGGAGCCGTGTTCCAATATGTCTCAGTTTTCGTCCCCTGGTACTCGGGTGCAACATTCCAGACGCTTTACTAACACTCTCCCGACTTGGAGAGTCAGTGCCTTTACCCTCCTGTTTGGCCCAGTTTGCAATTTCTGCGGAAGATGAACAGGAATAGGGAGAACCAATGAGAGACTAGCTGGAGGTGTCTGGACGGGCAAATTGAACTCTCATTTCCCACCAGGAAGAGGAATTAACCAAAGGCTCAGCGTGCCGTGCCGGAACCAGATTAGGGCCTGAAGCCATCCTGAGGTGTTGCGGCCAGCTCACGAGAAAGCGAGTTGAAGAAAGGAGCTCAGGGGCACTGTAATTCACAAACCTGCAGAGTTATAAATGACAGCTATCGTCCAAAAATATACTGAAGTAAGGCTGCCAAGAGGACTTGAAAGCGGGGCAGAATTGCAGGAAACCGATTTCAGGAGGTAGACTGGAATTGCATTTAAAGCATAGGAAAAGAGGCAGAACGTCCACAATGATGCACTTGGCCATAAAGGGCGTAAGCGTTTTTTCCTGAATATATTCAGGAAAAAACGCATACGCCCTTTTTGGCCAACCAAGCAAGCTTGCAAAGGAAATCTGCACTACAATGAAGTCTCACTTCCCCCCGGTCAAAAGGGCCATCTGAAAAATGTGTAAACTCCAGAAAGGCAGGACAGGCCATGGAGAACCGGGAGCCTTATTATGCTGATGGGCGGGATGTAAATTGCCAACAGCCACTCGGGAGAAGTGTATGGTGTTTCCTGAAACATCTAAAAAGCAAAGCAACAGAGCCTAGGGCACTTCCACTTATGGTCCTATAGCTTAGGGAAATTAAAATCAAAAGACACAGCCACCCCAAAGGTTGGGACGGCTCTGTTTACAAGAACCTGGTTTACGGTACAAGTTCAATATCATAGAAAGTGAAAAATGGATAAAGAAGTTGTGGTACTTACGTACAATGCAATATCACTCAGCAATGAAATCTATGTCATCAGGCCCCTAGCAGCATAATGAGTGGATTCAGGTATGATGATTCTAACTGAAATAAGTCACACAGAAAAAGAAACATCATAAGATATCACTAATACACGGAATGTAAACTTGGCTACACAGGAACTGAATTACAAAACAGAACAGGGTCTCAAATTTAGAAAACCAACTTATGCTTGCTTAAGGGGAAAGGTGAGTTGGGGTGCTGCATAAAACCAGAGATTGAAATGAGCACAGATAAAGTTCCTTAAGCCAAATATGGAATAGACAAGAGCTACTCCTTGCTCAACGAAATGGACTCAACACCCCATATTAAACGCCTAAGAATGTACCTGACTAGGAATTGTCTTAAAACCTATGGACTGCTATGTCTCCGAAAGAGAATCAAGCGTGTGTACAGGGGCATAAACGCAGCAGTGATAGGATTGGAGAGGTTCGGTGAGCAAATGAAGACCCTTTGAAGTCATATTGCATGGTACCCATTCCACGGGTCTCAACTCTCCAGGTTTAAGGTATTCTTCCTTCAGCTAAAACATGCATGTGGAACCCAGAGTATGATCAACCGTGTGATCGGGAGACGTGTTCCAATATGTGTCAGTTTTCGTCCCCTGGTACTCGGGTGCAACATTCCAGACGCTTTACTAACACTCTCCCGACTTGGAGAGTCAGTGCCTTTACCCTCCTGTTTGGCCCAGTTTGCAATTTCTGCGGAAGATGAACAGGAATAGGGAGAACCAATGACAGACTAGCTGGAGGTGTCTGGACGGGCAAATTTAACTCTCATTTCCCACCAGGAAGAGGAATTAACCAAAGGCTCAGCGTGCCGTGCCGGAACCAGATTAGGGCCTGAAGCCATCCTGCGGTGTTGCGGCCAGGTCACGAGAAAGCGACTTGAAGAAAGGAGCTCAGGGGCACTGTAATTCACAAACCTGCAGAGTTATAAATGACAGCTATCGTCCAAAAATATACTGAAGTAAGGCTGCCAAGAGGACTTGAAAGCGGGGCAGAATTGCAGGAAACCGATTTCAGGAGGTAGACTGGAATTGCATTTAAAGCATAGGAAAAGAGGCAGAACGTCCACAATGATGCACTTGGCCAAAAAGGGCGTATGCGTTTTTTCCTGAATATATTCAGGAAAAAACGCATACGCACTTTTTGGCCAACCAAGCAAGCTTGCAAAGGAAATCTGCACTACAATGAAGTCTCACTTCCCCCCGGTCAAAAGGGCCATCTGAAAAAAGTGTAAAATCCAGAAAGGCAGGACAGGCCATGGAGAACTGGGAGCCTTGTTATGCTGATGGGCGGGATGTAAATGGCCAACAGCCACTCGGGAGAAGTGTATGGTGTTTCCTGAAACATCTAAAAAAGAAAGCAACAGAGCCTAGGGCACTTCCACTTATGGTCCTATAGCTTAGTTAATTTAAAATCAAAAAGACACAGCCACCCCAAAAGTTGGGACGGTTCTTTTTACTGGAATCTCTTCTACGGCACAAGTTAAATATCCCGGAGAGCAAATAATGGATAAAGAAGTTGCGGTACTTATGTACAACAGAATACCACTCAGCAATGAAATCTATGTCACCAGGCCCGTACCAGCATAATGAGTGGATTGAGGCACGATGATTCTAAGTGAAATAATTCATACAGAAAAAGAAACATCATAAGGTATCACTAATACACGGAATGTGAACTTGGCTACACATGAACTGAATTACAAAACAGAACAGGGTCTCAAGTTTAGAAAACTAACTTATGCTTGCTTAAGGGGGAAGGTGAGTTGGGGTGCTGCATTAAACCAGAGTTTGAAATTAGCACAGATACCGTTCCATAAGCCAAATATGGAATAGACAAGACCTACCCCTTGCTCAACAAAATGGATTCAACAATGAGGTATCACCTCACACCTGGTAGAATAGGCATCATAGAAAATCTACAAGCAAAAAATGCTGGAAAGGGTGTGGAGAAAAGGAACCCTCTTCCACTATTGTTGGGAATATAAATTGATACAGTCACTATGGAGAACAATATGGAATTTCTTAAGAAACTAACAATAGAATTACCATATGATACAGCAATCCCAGTACTGGACATATACCCAGACAAAACCATAAATCAAAAAGAGACATTCACCGCAATGTTCATTGCATCACTATTTACAATATCGAGGTAATGGAAGCAACCTAAATGCCCACAGACAGACGAATGCATAAAGCCGTGGTACATATATAAAATGGAATATTACTAAGCCACGAAAAGGAATGAAATTGGGTCATTTGTAGAGACGTCAATGCATCTAGAGACTGTCATACAGAGTGAAGTAAGTCAGAAAGAGAAAAACAAATCTTGTATATTCATGCATATATGTGGAACCTAGAAAACCTGTACAGATTAACCATTTTGCAAGGCATAAATAAAGCAACAGATGTAGACAACAAACGTATGGACAACAAGGGGGGAAAGCTGTTGGGGGGGGTGGTGGGAGGAGTTGAGAGACTGGGATTGGCATGTATACATTTATATGTATAAAATAGATAACCAATAAGAACCTGCTGTATAAAAATATAAAATAAAATTCAAAATTAAAAGGAAATAAAATTTAAAAATAGAAAAAACAATTATTCCCTTCACATACATGTATTTATATGAATAAATTATTTCCATGCTTATATCTGTAAATACAAAAAAGAGGAATAAAATCTACCTTGAACCCAAAACGAAAAAGAGAAAGAAAACACAGAACCCACCAGTTCCACAGAGGAAAACCGTATCAGGGCACTTGCTCCAGTTGTAAACAATTCTGAAGTTGGTCAGTGGTGGGGAATCGTCTCCCATTCAGCCAGCAGCCCCCACGCAACAAGCGTCCTCATTGCAAAGCTGGGGCACCGTGCCGAGGCATCTGTGAGTAAATGTGAGCTGAGCCCCAGGCCAGTTGCTGCTGAACTATTCCCACCCATCCCAGGTAAAACACCTGAATATATACAAGGACTTGAAAGCCTAGAGGGAGGGCCATAGAGCCACACGAGTGACAGCATGCCGGCCGACTTGGTGCCTGCAGGCCAGCCAGGATGGTCCTGGCCCTGGGTGCTCTTCTGGAAGATTTCCATTTCCCTGCCTGAGATACCCGTCCTGTCCCTGCCCCCACTGCTTGTTTCCTTCCTCACCTCTGCCCAGGGAGAAATTCCAGCAGCAGGTATGGGTGACACATCCTCTTCTTTAGCAGGTGGCAGCCTGGCAACTGCTGCAGAAAGTCCAGCAGAGCCCCACTCACACTGGGCCACCTACAAAGCCGTGGCCTCTCACTCCCTCCCACCAGCCCAGCCCCGAGACTGCTGACAGGGCAGAGGAAATGGCGTCAGGCATGGCTGCAGGGGCTCTTGCTGCCTGGAGTGGTATTTATAGTGATCTCAACCCAGGCACACCTGGGGAGGGCTGGCCGGCACGGTAAGGCTGCCCAGGTCAGCCAATCATCACCCCTCAGGGGCTCACAGTTGCAGAAAATGGAACTTGCTGAACCGGCCAGGTCCAAGGAACAGGTGTGGGCTCCTGAGAGTCAGGATAGACAAGGGGCTGCAGCTTTGGCTTGTTTTCTAATCATTTTATCTGGCCCATGAGTGGGAGACAACTTCAAGAAAACCCTCTCCTAATGAGAGGAACCCAGGAGTCAGGGAGAGGAGGGGTGGGTGGTGGTTGGAGACAGAGGCCTGGTGCCCCGGGTGCAGTGGAAGTCTCTGGAAGACCAGGTGGAGGGAGGCCTCACGGAGTGATGCCCAGGGTCACAGACCTGTCGCAGCTGCTGTTTGTTAGTTCAAGTCCTGCTCTGAGGTGCTCTGTGTCAGCTCTGAGCGACAGGTGACCTGGGGGTGCTCTGCAATGAGGGTTATGTGCACGGTTCCTGTGTGCCCAGCCCTGCCACGGTACCTGCAAGGGTAGCTCTGTATCCTGGGAGGGGCCTGACCACGAGAGCCCTGTGGGCTGGGGTGGGGGTGGGGTACCTGCCCAGGTGAGCTCCATATTCTGGGATTGGTCTGACCACGAGAGCCCCATGGGCTGCTGGGGACCTGGTAAAGGATGTCAGGACAGTCAGTGAAGCCACCGAGGATATACCTCCAGTTGCTCCTAATTCCTACACCCTGCTGGTCATTCTACCAACCACCAGGACATGGTATTCTGTATTAGTCTTCAATGATGCCTTCTTTTGTATTCCATTAGTCCCAGAGTCACAAGAAATTTTGGCTTGTGAGTGGCAGGACTCAACATACAACTAAAACAATACTTCCGGGCCGTCTGGCCCCAAGGGTGCAAAAATTCCCACCCCATCTTTGGGGAAAGCTTAGCTAAAGACCTAAAAGTTCTACCTCTGGAAAAGGAAACCCTCCTTCAATATGCAGACGACATTCTGATCGCCAGCCCTACTAAGGAGGCCTCTGAACTACCAAGCCAATAAAGGATAGAAGTTGTCCAAGAAAAAGCTCAAATATCACAGACTGCCGTGACCTGCCTGGGCTTCATTCTCACAGAAGGTTGGAGAAGTCCATCCCAGGAAAGGGAAGAAACCATTTTCAGCCTTACCCCTTTCTAAAACTAGAAGACAGCTTAGGGGTTCCTGGGGAGGCCAGGGTTTGCTGCTTCTGGATCCCTAACTACAGTCTACTAGCTGGGCCTCTATATGAAACACTGAAAGGAAAAGATGATGATCCTTTTGAATAGAATCCAGAAGTGGCCTTTCAAGAATGGAAAGAGCAGTCAATTCAGACCCTTGCCCTGGAACTCCCTAATTTAGCTAAACCCTTTGACCTTTACATTCCCGGTGAAAGGTGAATCGCCATTGGAGAATTAGTGCAAAACCTGGGACCACTTGAAATGGAACAATGCAAGAATGCCATCCAGGTAGGATAAACTATGGTCACCAAGGGGCTTGGCCCACTGCCACATCTGGCCAAGATACTGGCGGTATCTAAAACCCTGGAAATCAGCAGCCCAAAAGGCCACCTCCCTCCTAAGGGAAAAGGACCCCACGTGGTGGTCCTAACCACCAACCATGCCCTGAAGTTGCAGGGTTTGCTCCGTGGGCACACCGACCTCGAGTGAGGAGGCCCTCCAACTCCAACATCCAGAGAGATAACCGGGGGCAACAGGGCACCATGACGACTCGTGTGAACATCACTTGACCTGGAGTTTCTCTCATAAAACAACAAGAGTGTGTCCCAAAAGAGTAGACTACTGCTTGCAGGACTTACTGCACCCAGAGGGGAGCTAATAATCTTGGCGGGGGAACCGTATATCACACTGTCACCATAGAAAAGCCTACAGACACCGTGATGATGGTGGCCAGTAAGACCGGCTGGACTCTTGTTTACTTCAAAAGGCTGTTGACTCAGTGGCCATCATGGTCCTTGATCACCACTGACCCTGGACTGTCTGGGAGTTGAGCGGGCAGGGCTCTGACACCTGGTGCTGTTTGTACGTTAATTCAGGGGCCTAATTGAAGAAAGCGCAGACTACTGGTCAGAGCATCTAGGCTGGCAGAAACGGTCGGCCTAAGGTGGCCGAACAAATGTGGGGCGGGGTGAAACCGGCCCCCACAGCGTCTCTGCACATCTCTTTCCTGGACCCTTAAAGGTCATTAGAATCTATAACACTTCCAATGCTGGTGCTCAGGTGGACGAGCAGGGAGGCAGGGGGCCTGGGGACAATCAACGTCACCTGGAGGCTGCTGGGGAGAAGCTCTGACCCTCGCCCCAGGGTATGAGGGCTCCCAACTCAGCACTCAGCAGTTACAGAAGAAGGGTCTGCACCCTCAGCACTCCAAGAATGAGGAACGGGACAAAAGGCAGAGGGGGGGTTTGTCCCCAGCAAAGCCCATTAAAAATCCCTGGGAGATAAAAATAGAATCTGGGCAATAAAGTCAAGTCTAACCTTTTTTATCCTTTGTGCTTTGTCTAATTTCACGTGCTCCTAGGGTCCCGCATGCAGAGGTTCCACACCCGGCACTTCAGACCAGATTTCCTAGTGCAGAATGGCTGGGTCGACACCTCAGCTCCTGGGGCCCAGTGCAGACTCCGCGATATAGAGCCTGAGCTACAGCCAACCCGGCCCTCGAGAGCTCCGCCCCCTCCCTCCCACTGACTCTGACAGGATCTCTACACAGCAGCCCAGCCCACAGCCCACGGGGTAGTACATGCTCTCACCTCTCCATTCTCTGATCAAAATATAAAGTTTCCTTTGCTTGTGAACCAAACTCAGTCTCGATCTGTTGGCCCCAATGACACTGGGCAGGGGGACACTTGTTGGGGTCCACTCTGGAGGATCAGTAACAGAAATTGAGACTATTGTAACCTCAATGAACAGATGTGTGAGCCAAAGTGTAGTTAACATAGAACAGTGTATAAGGCTCGGGTAAAATAAGATGTTTCTAACACTTCCATTGGATATTTCCATCACTTTATTATAAGCAAGTTCAGTGAAAAGGTTTGTCTTATTTGTCAGCTCAATATTAGAGAAATGAAGTGATTTCTTTCCAAGGATGTACATCTAATAATCTTGGTTAAACCTTCAATCTTGTTTTAAATGCTTTTCCATTGAAAATGATACCTCTCTTTCAGCTCCCCCATTTCTGAGAAGTATAAAATCTTATAATTTATTATTACCAAAGGGGAAAGGTGGGAGGAGGGATAAATTAACAGTTTGGGATTAACACATACACACTGCTATGTATAAAATAGATCATCAACAAGGAACTACTGTATAGCACAGGGAACTACACTCAACATTTTGCAATAACCTATAAGGGGAAATAATCTGAAAAAGAATAGATATTTTTATTGACATCATCTATCAATGACAGTTAAAGTGTAACCTAAGGGAAGCTGGTGGTGAGTGCTTCTGACCCTGAAGACTTCAATCATCTAAAGTTTGGACTCTGCCTACTTCCCAAGGCCCTTAATGAACATATGTGTAGCCGTAGCTTAAAAAATTCCCCAGTTTGGGTTTCGGGGAGACACTGATTTTGAAAAAGCCCTGGTGTTCTCCTTACATGAATGGGACTCTTCCTACTGCTAAAACATGTCTGTCACACCCAGAGGATGGTATACCGTCTGATCGGGAAGAGTTTGGAAAAGGCATCTCATCTCCTCATCTCCTGGTGCTCGGGTTCACCCCTCCAGCGTCTTTACTAACAGTCTCCCCACTTGGAGATGTCAGCACTGTCAACATCCTGTTGCGTACAGTTTGGAATTTGTCCAGAGGATGAAGCGGAAGGATGAGGAACAATGAGAGACAAGTCCTACGTGTTCAGACAGGCACATGTCACTCTAATTTCCAATCAGGAAGACGAATTGACCAAAGGCTAGGGTTGCCCATGGAAACAGTATAGGGCTTGAGGAAATCCCGCTGCTTTGTGGCCAGTTCCCATAAACACAAGTTGAACAATAGAACTCAGGGGCAGTAAAATTCACAAAACTGCAGAGTTGAAAATATCCATCACTGAAAAATGTCTTGAGGAAAGTCAGAGAAAAGGACTTGTAAGCAAGGGAGAATGGCAGGAAAGGGATTTGAGGAGGTAGAAAGGACTCGCCATTAAGCACAAGAAAAGGAGCTGAACATTGCCAACATTGCAGTTGGCCAAAAAGGGTGTATGCGTTTTTTTGTGTATATATTCAAGAAAAGAGCGTACACCTTTTTAGCCAACCAAACAGGTGGGCACTGGAAGTCAATACTACAAAAGACATCACTTCGCATCAGTCAGAAGAGCCATCCTCATAAAGCGTAAACAACAGAAATGCAGGACAGGGCAAGGAGAAGAGGGAGCCCTGTGAGACTTATAGTGGAAATGTATATTGCCAACGGCCATTCTGGAGAAGTGTATTGTGTTTACTAAAGCATCTAAACAATGAGCTACAGAGCATAGGGCACTTGCACTCATGGGCGTATATCTTGGGAAAAACAAAAATCGAGAGGACACAGGCACCCCAATGTTTACCCCCTCTCTGTTTAAAAGATCCTCGACTAAGATATAACTTAAATGTCTCTGGAGGGAAAAAATGGATAGAGATGTGGTACTTAGGTAGAGTGGAATATTATTCAGCCTGGAAATCAATGAAATATGGCCAGCTGTAACAACTCTGGAGGAGTTACGTATGATCATTCTAAGTGACAGAATTCAAAAAGAAGAAGACACATATCATAAGATATCACTTAAAGGTGGAATCCAAAATGGCTACACATGAAATAAATTACAAAACAAAAACATAGTCAAATATGTAGAAAACACGCATAAGGCTGCTAAACGGGAAAGGTGGGGTGGGGTGAGGCATCATCCAGGAGGTTGAAATTAGCAAAGATACCATTCCAAATACCAAACTGATAATCAACAAGGCCTACACGGTAGCTAAAAGAACTGCACTCAGCACACTCAAGTCACCAGAAAAGAATATATACGACTGGTAAGAATCTGAAAAAGAATTTATTGATGTCTCTCTGTACGTGAATCAAGTGGATGTACAGCAGCAAGAAACAGAGCTTTGAAAATCAGCTGTAACCAATATAGTAATAAATTGAAAAAAATAAACGACAGAGAGACAGAGAAAACCTCTTACAACTTTTCCTCAGGGACGGTGATGCAACATGGATTGAACACATCTAGACCCACAGCAGGATGAGACATAAGGCTGGAAACTGTTTGCACTAAGAGAAATGTGAGGTTGGGTGAGGAAATGCACACCCTTTAAAGTAATACTACCTGGTACCCATTCAATGGGTCCCAAATCTGCAGGTTCAAGGGATCTTCCTACAGCTAAAACATGCATGGAAAACCCAGAGGACTGTACACCATGTGATCGGGAGATGTGTCTAAAATGCACCTCATTTATCCTCTCCTGGTGCTCCTGTTCACCATTCCAGCCACGTTACTTAGAAGCTCCCCACTTGGAGAATCAGCACATTTAAACTTCTGTTTCACACATTTTGCAAATTGTGAGGAGGATGAACGGGAAGAGGGGGAACCAATGAGAGAAGAGTTGTAGGGGTTTGGACGGGCACATATCACTCTAATTTCCCATTAAGAATAAGAATTAAAAAAAGGCTCAGCCTGCCTCGCCGGAGCCAAAATAGGGCCTGAAGCAATCCTGCGCGTTTGAGGCCAGCTCACAAAAGAGCAACTTAAAACATGGAGCTCAGGGTCACTGCAATTCACAAACCTGCAGAGTTATAAATGAAAACTAACGTCCAAAAATATGTTGAGGTAAGGCAAAGAAGAGGATCTGAATGCAAGACAGAATTGCAAGAAACAGATTTCAAGAGATAGATTGGACTCGTCTTTAACGCACATGAAAAGCGGCAGAATTTCGACAATGATGCAGTTGGCCCAAAAGGGCGTATGCGATTTTTCCTGATTATATCCAGGAAAAAACGCATACGCACTTTATGGGCAACGAAGCAAGCAAGCAATGCAAATGTGCACAACAAAGAAGTCTCATTTCCCACCGGTCAAAAGGGCCATCCTAAAAAATTGTAAAAACCAGAAATGCAGGACAGGCCATGGAGAACAGGGAGCCTTTATATGCTGATGGGCAGTGTGTGAACTGCCGAGAGCCACTCTGGAGAAGTGTATGGTGGTTCCTAAATCATCTAAAAACAGAGCTACAGAGCATAGGACACTTCCAATCATGGGAGTATATCTAGGGAAGTCTAAAAATCAACAAGACACAAGCACACCACAGTTTAGGGCTACTCTGTTTACAAGAACCTCAACTTCAGTACACCTTAAATATCCCAGGAAAGAGAACAATGGATAAAGAAGATGTGGTACTTATGTACAATGGAATATCTCTTCACCATGAAATCAATGTAATAAGGCTAGTAGAAGGATAAAGAGTGGATTTAGGTCCGATAATACTACTTGAAATAAGTCAAACAGAAAAAGAAACATATCATAAGATATCACTTATAGAGGGAGGGTAAATATGGCTGCACAAGAAATGAATTACAGAACAGAACAGTGTCTCACATTTAGAAAACACACTTATGTCAGCTTAAGGGGAAAGGAGAGGTGGGGTGATGCATAAAACCAGAGTTTGAAATTAGCACAGATACCGTTCAAGAAACCAAATAGGTATTAGACAAGATCTACACCTTGCTCAATGAACTGGCCTCAACACACCCTATACACCGCAGAGAAATATATCTGAGTAATAAGAATCTTAAAACCCATGTATTGATATATCTCCATAAGGGAATCAAGTGTGTGCAGAGCGGCACAAACACAGCAGTGAAAATGAGCTAAACCCCATTATAGAAATAAATTTTAAAAACAAAACGCAGAAACAATGAAAGAGAGAAAAATTCTTACAAAATTCGCTCAGGGGCTGTGACGCAACCTGGATTGACCACATATAAACCCACAGCTGGATAAGACATAAGGCTGGACACTTGGGGCTGAGAGGATTGGTGAGCTTCGGTGAGCAACTGCCGAAAGTTTAATGCAATACTTCATGCTACTCATTCCAAGGGTCCCAACACTCCAGGTTGAAGGGAATCTTCCTACAGCTAAACCATGCTTGGGAAACCCAGCGACTGTTATACCATATGATCGGGAAAGGTTTCTAAAACGCACCACATTTTTCCTCTCCTGGGGCTCCGGATCGACATTCCAGCCGCTTTACTAACAACATCCCCACATGGAGAGTCAATGCCTTTAAGTTCTGGTATTGCACAGTCTTCAGTTAGTGCGGAGGATGAATGGGAATAGGGGGAACCAGTGAGAAACTAGCTGTAGCGGTTTCAATGGGCACATGTCACTCTAATTTCACATCAGTAAGAAGAATGAACCAAAGGCACAGCAAGGTGCCCCAGAAGAAGAATAGGGCTTCAAGGAATCCTGTGGTTATGGGGCAAGATCACAAAAGTAAGAGCTGAAAAATGGAGCTAAGGGCCACTGCAATTCAAAAACCTGACTTGCCCAAAAAGGGCGTATGTGTTTTTTCCTGAATATATTCAGGAAAAAACGCATACGCCCTTTTTGGCCAACCAAGCAAGCTTGCAAAGGAAATCTGCACTACAATGAAGTCTCAATTCCCCCTGGTCAAAAGGGCCATCTGAAAAAAGTGTAAAATCCATAAAGGCATGACAGGCCATGGAGAACTGGGAGCCATCTTATGCTGATGGGCAGGATGTAAATTGCCAACAGCCACTCTGGAGAAGTGTTTGGTGTTTCCTGAAACATCTAAAAAACAAAGCAACAGAGCCTAGGGCACTTCCACTTATGGTACTATAGTTTAGGGCAATTAAAATCAAAAAGACACAGCCACCCCAAAGTTTGGGATGGCTCTGTTTACAAGAACCTGGTTTACGGTACAAGTTCAATATCGCAGAAAGTGAAAAATGGATAAAGAAGTTGTGGTACTTACGTACAATGCAGTATCACTCAGCAATGAAATCTATGTCATCAGGCCCGTAGCAGCATAATGAGTGGATTCAGGTACGATGATTCTAACTGAAATAAGTCACACAGAAAAAGAAACATCATAAGATATCACTAATACACGGAATGTAACCTTGGCTACACAGGAACTGAATTACAAAACAGAACAGGGTCTCAAATTTAGAAAACCAACTTCTGCTTGCTTAAGGGGAAAGGTGAGTTGGGGTGCTGCATAAAACCAGAGATTGAAATGAGCACAGATAAAGTTCCTTAAGCCAAATATGGAATAGACAAGAGCTACTCCTTGCTCAACGAAATGGACTCAACACCCCATATTAAATGCCTAAGAGTGTACCTGACTAGGAAGTATCTTAAAACCTATGGATTGCTATGTGTCTGAAAGAGAATCAAGTGTGTGTACAGGGGCATAAACGCAGCAGTGATAGGATTGGAGAGGTTCGGTGAGCAAATGAAGACCCTTTGAAGTCATATTGCATGGTACCCATTCCACGGGTCTCAACTCTCCAGGTTTAAGGTATTCTTCCTTTAGCTAAAACATGCATGTGGAACCCAGAGTATGATCAACCGTGTGATCGGGAGACGTGTTCCAATATGTGTCAGTTTCTATCCCCTGGTACTCGGGTGCAACATTCCAGACGCTTTACTAACACTCTCCCGACTTGGAGAGTCAGTGCCTTTAACCTCCTGTTTGGCCCAGTTTGCAATTTCTGCGGAAGATGAACAGGAATAGGGAGAACCAATGACAGACTAGCTGGAGGTGTCTGGACGGGCAAATTTAACTCTCATTTCCCACCAGGAAGAGGAATTAACCAAAGGCTCAGCGTGCCGTGCCGGAACCAGATTAGGGCCTGAAGCCATCCTGCGGGGTTGCGGCCAGCTCACGAGAAAGCGAGTTGAAGAAAGGAGCTCAGGGGCACTGTAATTCACAAACCTGCAGAGTTATAAATGACAGCTATCGTCCAAAAATATACTGAAGTAAGGCTGCCAAGAGGACTTGAAAGCGGGGCAGAATTGCAGGAAACCGATTTCAGGAGGTAGACTGGAATTGCATTTAAAGCATAGGAAAAGAGGCAGAACGTCCACAATGATGCACTTGGCCAAAAAGGGCGTATGCGTTTTTTCCTGAATATATTCAGGAAAAAACGCATACGCCCTTTTTGGCCAACCAAGCAAGCTTGCAAAGGAAATCTGCACTACAATGAAGTCTCACTTCCCCCCGGTCAAAAGGGACATCTGAAAAAAGTGTAAAATCCAGAAAGGCAGGACAGGCCATGGAGAACTGGGAGCCTTGTTATGCTGATGGGCGGGATGTAAATTGCCAACAGCCACTCCGGAGAAGTGTATGGTGTTTCCTGAAACATCTAAAAAACAAAGCAACAGAGCCTAGGGCACTTCCACTTATGGTCCTATAGCTTAGGGAAATTAAAATCAAAAAGACACAGCCACCCCAAAGGTTGGGACGGCTCTGTTTACAAGAACCTTGTTTACGGTACAAGTTCAATATCGCAGAAAGTGAAAAATGGATAAAGAAGTTGTGGTACTTACGTACAATGCAGTATCACTGAGCAAGGAAATCTATGTCATCAGGCCCGTAGCAGCATAGTGAGTGGATTCAGGTATGATGATTCTAACTGAAATAAGTCACACAGAAAAAGAAACATCATAAGATATCACTAATACACGGAATGTAAACTTGGCTACATAGGAACTGAATTCCAAAACAGAACAGGGTCTCAAATTTAGAAAACCAACTTATGCTGGCTTAAGGGGAAAGGTGAGTTGGGGTGCTGCATAAAACCAGAGATTGAAATGAGCACAGATAAAGTTCCTTAAGCCAAATATGGAATAGACAAGAGCTACTCCTTGCTCAACGAAATGGACTCAACACCCCATATTAAATGCCTAAGAGTGTACCTGACTAGGAACTATCTTAAAACCTATGGATTGCTATGTCTCCGAAAGAGAATCAAGCGTGTGTACAGGGGCATAAACGCAGCAGTGATAGGATTGGAGAGGTTCGGTGAGCAAATGAAGACCCTTTGAAGTAATATTGCATGGTACCCATTCCACGGGTCTCAACTCTCCAGGTTTAAGGTATTCTTCCTTCAGCTAAAACATGCATGTGGAACCCTGAGTATGATCAACCGTGTGATCGGGAGACGTGTTCAAGTATGTCTCAGTTTTCGTCCCCAGGTACTCGGGTGCAACATTCCAGACGCTTTACTAACACTCTCCCGACTTGGAGAGTCAGTGCCTTTAACCTCCTGTTTGGCCCAGTTTGCAATTTCTGCGGAAGATGAACAGGAATAGGGAGAACCAATGACAGACTAGCTGGAGGTGTCTGGACGGGCAAATTTAACTCTCATTTCCCACCAGGAAGAGGAATTAACCAAAGGCTCAGCGTGCCGTGCCGGAACCAGATTAGGGCCTGAAGCCATCCTGCGGTGTTGCGGCCAGCTCACGAGAAAGCGAGTTGAAGAAAGGAGCTCAGGGGCACTGTAATTCACAAACCTGCAGAGTTATAAATGACAGCTATCGTCCAAAAATATACTGAAGTAAGGCTGCCAAGAGGACTTGAAAGCGGGGCAGAATTGCAGGAAACCGATTTCAGGAGGTAGACTGGAATTGCATTTAAAGCATAGGAAAAGAGGCAGAACGTCCACAATGATGCACTTGGCCAAAAAGGGCGTATGCGTTTTTTCCTGAATATATTCAGGAAAAAACGCATACGCCCTTTTTGGCCAACCAAGCAAGCTTGCAAAGGAAATGGGCACTACAATGAAGTCTCACTTCCCCCCGGTCAAAAGGGCCATCTGAAAAAAGTGTAAAATCCAGAAACACAGGATAGGCCATGGAGAACTGGGAGCCTTGTTATGCTGATGGGCGGGATGTAAATTGCCAACAGCCACTCGAGAGAACTGTATGGTGTTTCCTGAAACATCTAAAAAACAAAGCAACAGAGCCTAGGGCACTTCCACTTATGGTCCTATAGCTTAGGGAAATTAAAATCAAAAAGACACAGCCACCCCAAAGGTTGGGACGGCTCTGTTTACAAGAACCTGGTTTACGGTACAAGTTCAATATCGCAGAAAGTGAAAAATGGATAAAGAAGTTGTGGTACTTACGTACAATGCAGTATCACTCAGCAATGAAATCTATGTCATCAGGCCCGTAGCAGCATAGTGAGTGGATTCAGGTATGATGATTCTAACTGAAATAAGTCACACAGAAAAAGAAACATCATAAGATATCACTAATACACGGAATGAAAACTTGGCTACACAGGAACTGAATTGCAAAACAGAACAGGGTCTCAAATTTAGAAAAACAACTTATGCTTGCTTAAGGGGAAAGGTGAGTTGGGGTGCTGCATAAAACCAGAGATTGAAATGTGCACAGATAAAGTTCCTTAAGCCAAGTATGGAATAGACAAGAGCTACTCCTTGCTCAAGGAAATGGACTCAACACCCCATATTAAACGCCTGAGAATGTACCTGACTAGGAAGTATCTTAAAACCTATGGATTGCTATGTCTCCGAAAGAGAATCAAGCATGTGTACAGGGGCATAAACGCAGCAGTGATAGGACTGGAGAGGTTCGGTGAGCAAATGAAGACCCTTTGAAATCATATTGCATGTTACCCATTCCACTGGTCTCAACTCTCCAGGTTTAAGGTATTCTTCCTTCAGCTAAAACATGCATGTGGAACGCAGAGTATGATCAACCGTGTGATCGGTAGACGTGTTCAAATATGTCTCAGTTTTCGTCCCCTGGTACTCGGGTGCAACATTCCAGACGCTTTACTAACACTCTCCCGACTTGGAGAGTCAGTGCCTTTAACCTCCTGTTTGGCCCAGTTTGCAATTTCTGCGGAAGATGAACAGGAATAGGGAGAACCAATGAGAGACTAGATGGAGGTGTCTGGACGGGCAAATTTAACTCTCATTTCCCACCAGGAAGAGGAATTAACCAAAGGCTCAGCGTGCCGTGCCGGAACCAGATTAGGGCCTGAAGCCATCCTGCGGTGTTGCGGCCAGCTCACGAGAAAGCGAGTTGAAGAAAGGAGCTCAGGGGCACTGTAATTCACAAACCTGCAGAGTTATAAATGACAGCTATCGTCCAAAAATATACTGAAGTAAGGCTGCCAAGAGGATTGAAAGCGGGGCAGAATTGCAGGAAACCGATTTCAGGAGGTAGACTGGAATTGCATTTAAAGCATAGGAAAAGAGGCAGAACGTCCACAATGATGCACTTGGACAAAAAGGGCGTATGCGTTTTTTCCTGAATATATTCAGGAAAAAACGCATACGCCCTTTTTGGCCAACCAAGCAAGCTTGCAAAGGAAATGGGCACTACAATGAAGTCTCACTTCCCCCCGGTCAAAAGGGCCATCTGAAAAAAGTGTAAAATCCAGAAACACAGGATAGGCCATGGAGAACTGGGAGCCTTTTTATGCTGATGGGCGGGATGTAAATTGCCAACAGCCACTCTGGAGAAGTGTATGGTGTTTCCTGAAGCATCTAAAAAACAAAGCAACAGAGCCTAGGGCACTTCCACTTATGGTCCTATAGCTTAGGGAAATTAAAATCAAAAAGACACAGCCACCCCAAAGTTTGGCACGGCTCTGTTTACAAGAACCTGGTTTAAGGTACAAGTTCAATATCGCAGAAAGTGAAAAATGGATAAAGAAGTTGTGGTACTTACGTACAATGCAATATCACTCAGCAAGGAAATCTATGTCATCAGGCCCGTAGCAGCATAATAGTGGATTCAGGTATGATGATTCTAACTGAAATAAGTCACACAGAAAAAGAAACATCATAAGATATCACTAATACACGGAATGTAAGCTTGGCTACATAGGAACTGAATTCCAAAACAGAACAGGGTCTCAAATTTAGAAAACCAACTTATGCTTCCTTAAGGGGAAAGGTGAGTTGGGGTGCTGCATAAAACCAGAGATTGAAATGAGCACAGATAAAGTTCCTTAAGCCAAATATGGAATAGACAAGAGCTACTCCTTGCTCAACGAAATGGACTCAACACCCCATATTAAATGCCTAAGAGTGTACCTGACTAGGAGGTATCTTAAAACCTATGGATTGCTATGTCTCCGAAAGAGAATCAAGCGTGTGTACAGGGGCATAAACGCAGCAGTGATAGGATTGGAGAAGTTCGGTGAGCAAATGAAGACCCTTTGAAGTCATATTGCATGGTACCCATTCCACGGGTCTCAACTCTCCAGGTTTAAGGTATTCTTCCTTCAGCTAAAACATGCATGTGGAACCCAGAGTATGATCAACCGTGTGATCGGGAGACGTGTTCCAATATGTGTCAGTTTTCGTCCCCTGGTACTCGGGTGCAACATTCCAGACGCTTTACTAACACTCTCCCGACTTGGAGAGTCAGTGCCTTTAACCTCCTGTTTGGCCCAGTTTGCAATTTCTGCGGAAGATGATCAGGAATAGGGAGAACCAATGACAGACTAGATGGAGGTGTCTGGATGGGCAAATTTAACTCTCATTTCGCACCAGGAAGAGGAATTAACCAAAGGCTCAGCGTGCCGTGCCGGAACCAGATTAGGGCCTGAAGCAATCCTGCGGGGTTGCGGCCAGCTCACGAGAAAGCGAGTTGAAGAAAGGAGTTCAGGGGCACTGTAATTCACAAACCTGCAGAGTTATAAATGACAGCTATCGTCCAAAAATATACTGAAGTAAGGCTGCCAAGAGGACTTGAAAGCGGGGCAGAATTGCAGGAAACCGATTTCAGGAGGTAGACTGGAATTGCATTTAAAGCATAGGAAAAGAGGCAGAACGTCCACAATGATGCACTTGGCCAAAAAGGGCGTATGCGTTTTTTCCTGAATATATTCAGGAAAAAACGCATACGCCCTTTTTGGCCAACCAAGCAAGCTTGCAAAGGAAATCTGCACTACAATGAAGTCTCACTTCCCCCCGGTCAAAAGGGCCATCTGAAAAAAGTGTAAAATCCAGAAAGGCAGGACAGGCCATGGAGAACTGGGAGCCTTGTTATGCTGATGGGCGGGATGTAAATTGCCAAGAGCCACTCGGGAGAAGTGTATGGTGTTTCCTGAAACATCTAAAAAACAAAGCAACAGAGCCTAGGGCACTTCCACTTATGGTCCTATAGCTTAGGGAAATTAAAATAAAAAAGACACAGCCACCCCAAAGGTTGGGACGGCTCTGTTTACAAGAACCTGGTTTACAGTACAAGTTCACTATCGCAGAAAGTGAAAAATGGATAAAGAAGTTGTGGTACTTACGTACAATGCAGTATCACTCAGCAATGAAATCTATGTCATCAGGCCCGTAGCAGCATAGTGAGTGGATTCAGGTATGATGATTCTAACTGAAATAAGTCACACAGAAAAAGAAACATCATAAGATATCACTAATACACGGAATGTAAACTTGGCTACATAGGAACTGAATTCCAAAACAGAACAGGGTCTCAAATTTAGAAAACCAACTTATGCTTGCTTAAGGGGAAAGGTGAGTTGGGGTGCTGCATAAAACCAGAGATTGAAATGAGCACAGATAAAGTTCCTTAAGCCAAATATGGAATAGACAAGAGCTACTCCTTGCTCAACGAAATGGATTCAACACCCCATATTAAACGCCTAAGAATATACCTGACTAGGAAGTATCTTAAAACCTATGGATTGCTATGTCTCCGAAAGAGAATCAAGCGTGTGTACAGGGGCATAAACGCAGCAGTGATAGGATTGGAGAAGTTCGGTGAGCAAATGAAGACCCTTTGAAGTCATATTGCATGGTACCCATTCCACGGGTCTCAACTCTCCAGGTTTAAGGTATTCTTCCTTCAGCTAAAACATGCATGTGGAACCCAGAGTATAATCAACCGTGTGATCGGGAGACGTGTTCAAATATGTCTCAGTTTTCGTCCCCTGGTACTCGGGTGCAACATTCCAGACGCTTTACTAACACTCTCCCGACTTGGAGAGTCAGCGCCTTTAACCTCCTGTTTGGCCCAGTTTGCAATTTCTGCGGAAGATGAACAGGAATAGGGAGAACCAATGACAGACTAGCTGGAGGTGTCTGGACGGGCAAATTTAACTCTCATTTCCCACCAGGAAGAGGAATTAACCAAAGGCTCAGTGTGCCGTGCCGCAACCAGATTAGGGCCTGAAGCCATCCTGTGGTGTTGCGGCCAGCTCACGAGAAAGCGAGTTGAAGAAAGGAGCTCAGGGGCACTGTAATTCACAAACCTGCAGAGTTATAAATGACAGCTATCGTCCAAAAATATACTGAAGTAAGGCTGCCAAGAGGACTTGAAAGCGGGGCAGAATTGCAGGAAACCGATTTCAGGAGGTAGACTGGAATTGCATTTAAAGCATAGGAAAAGAGGCAGAACGTCCACAATGATGCACTTGGCCAAAAAGGGCGTATGCGTTTTTTCCTGAATATATTCAGGAAAAAACGCATACGCCCTTTTTGGCCAACCAAGCAAGCTTGCAAAGGAAATCTGCACTACAATGAAGTCTCACTTCCCCCCGGTCAAAAGGGCCATCTGAAAAAAGTGTAAAATCCAGAAAGGCAGGACAGGCCATGGAGAACTGGGAGCCTTGTTATGCTGATGGGTGGGATGTAAATTGCCAACAGCCACTCTGGAGAAGTGTTTGGTGTTTCCTGAAACATCTAAAAAACAAAGCAACAGAGCCTAGGGCACTTTCACTTATGGAACTATAGTTTAGGACAATTAAAATCAAAAAGACACAGCCACCCCAAAGTTTGGGATGGCTCTGTTTACAAGAACCTCATATACGGTACAAGTTCAATATCGCAGAAAGTGAAAAATGGATAAAGAAGTTGTGGTACTTTCGTACAATGCAGTATCACTCAGCAATGAAATCTATGTCATCAGGCCCGTAGCAGCATAATGAGTGGATTCAGGTACGATGATTCTAACTGAAATAAGTCACACAGGAAAAGAAACATCATAAGATATCACTAATACACGGAATGTAAACTTGGCTACACAGGAACTGAATTACAAAACAGAACAGGGTCTCTAATCTAGAAACCCAACTTATGCTTGCTTAAGGGGAAAGGTGAGTTGGGGTGCTGCATAAAACCAGAGATTGAAATGAGCACAGATAAAGTTCCTTAAGCCAAATATGGAATAGACAAGAGCTACTCCTTGCTCAACGAAATGGACTCAACACCCCATATTAAATGCCTAAGAGTGTACCTGACTAGGAAGTATCTTAAAACCTATGGATTGCTATGTCTCTGAAAGAGAATCAAGTGTGTGTACAGGGGCATAAACGCAGCAGTGATAGGATTGGAGAGGTTCGGTGGGCAAATGAAGACCCTTTGAAGTCATATTGCATGGTACCCATTCCACGGGTCTCAACTCTCCAGGTTTAAGGTATTCTTCCTTCAGCTAAAACATGCATGTGGAACCCAGAGTATGATCAACCGTGTGATCGGGAGACGTGTTCCAATATGTCTCAGTTTTCGTCCCCTGGTACTCGGGTGCAACATTCCAGACGCTTTACTAACACTCTCCCGACTTGGAGAGTCAGTGCCTTTAACCTCCTGTTTGGCCCAGTTTGCAATTTCTGCGGAAGATGAACAGGAATAGGGAGAACCAATGAGAGACTAGCTGGAGGTGTCTGGACGGGCAAATTTAACTCTCATTTCCCACCAGGAAGAGGAATTAACCAAAGGCTCAGCGTGCCGTGCCGGAACCAGATTAGGGCCTGAAGCCATCCTGCGGGGTTGCGGCCAGCTCACGAGAAAGCGAGTTGAAGAAAGGAGCTCAGGGGCACTGTAATTCACAAACCTGCAGAGTTATAAATGACAGCTATCGTCCAAAAATATACTGAAGTAAGGCTGCCAAGAGGACTTGAAAGCGGGGCAGAATTGCAGGAAACCGATTTCAGGAGGTAGACTGGAATTGCATTTAAAGCATAGGAAAAGAGGCAGAACGTCCACAATGATGCACTTGGCCAAAAAGGGCGTATGCGTTTTTTCCTGAATATATTCAGGATAAAACGCATACGCCCTTTTTGGCCAACCAAGCAAGCTTGCAAAGGAAATCTGCACTACAATGAAGTCTCACTTCCCCCCGGTCAAAAGGGCCATCTGAAAAAAGTGTAAAATCCAGAAAGGCAGGACAGGCCATGGAGAACTGGGAGCCTTGTTATGCTGATGGGCGGGATGTCAATTGCCAACAGCCACTCGGGAGAAGTGTATGGTGTTTCCTGAAACATCTAAAAAACAAAGCAACAGAGCCTAGGGCACTTCCACTTATGGTCCTATAGCTTAGGGAAATTAAAATCAAAAGACACAGCCACCCCAAAGGTTGGGACGGCTCTGTTTACAAGAACCTGGTTTACGGTACAAGTTCAATATCGCAGAAAGTGAAAAATGGATAAAGAAGTTGTGGTACTTACGTACAATGCAATATCACTCAGCAATGAAATCTATGTCATCAGGCCCGTAGCAGCATAATGAGTGGATTCAGGTACGATGATTCTAACTGAAATAAGTCACACAGGAAAAGAAACATCATAAGATATCACTAATACACGGAATGTAAACTTGGCTACACAGGAACTGAATTACAAAACAGAACAGGGTCTCTAATCTAGAAACCCAACTTATGCTTGCTTAAGGGGAAAGGTGAGTTGGGGTGCTGCATAAAACCAGAGATTGAAATGAGCACAGATAAAGTTCCTTAAGCCAAATATGGAATAGACAAGAGCTACTCCTTGCTCAACGAAATGGACTCAACACCCCATATTAAATGCCTAAGAGTGTACCTGACTAGGAAGTATCTTAAAACCTATGGATTGCTATGTCTCTGAAAGAGAATCAAGTGTGTGTACAGGGGCATAAACGCAGCAGTGATAGGATTGGAGAGGTTCGGTGGGCAAATGAAGACCCTTTGAAGTCATATTGCATGGTACCCATTCCACGGGTCTCAACTCTCCAGGTTTAAGGTATTCTTCCTTCAGCTAAAACATGCATGTGGAACCCAGAGTATGATCAACCGTGTGATCGGGAGACGTGTTCCAATATGTCTCAGTTTTCGTCCCCTGGTACTCGGGTGCAACATTCCAGACGCTTTACTAACACTCTCCCGACTTGGAGAGTCAGTGCCTTTAACCTCCTGTTTGGCCCAGTTTGCAATTTCTGCGGAAGATGAACAGGAATAGGGAGAACCAATGAGAGACTAGCTGGAGGTGTCTGGACGGGCAAATTTAACTCTCATTTCCCACCAGGAAGAGGAATTAACCAAAGGCTCAGCGTGCCGTGCCGGAACCAGATTAGGGCCTGAAGCCATCCTGCGGGGTTGCGGCCAGCTCACGAGAAAGCGAGTTGAAGAAAGGAGCTCAGGGGCACTGTAATTCACAAACCTGCAGAGTTATAAATGACAGCTATCGTCCAAAAATATACTGAAGTAAGGCTGCCAAGAGGACTTGAAAGCGGGGCAGAATTGCAGGAAACCGATTTCAGGAGGTAGACTGGAATTGCATTTAAAGCATAGGAAAAGAGGCAGAACGTCCACAATGATGCACTTGGCCAAAAAGGGCGTATGCGTTTTTTCCTGAATATATTCAGGATAAAACGCATACGCCCTTTTTGGCCAACCAAGCAAGCTTGCAAAGGAAATCTGCACTACAATGAAGTCTCACTTCCCACCGGTCAAAAGGGCCATCTGAAAAAAGTGTAAAATCCAGAAAGGCAGGACAGGCCATGGAGAACTGGGAGCCTTGTTATGCTGATGGGCGGGATGTCAATTGCCAACAGCCACTCGGGAGAAGTGTATGGTGTTTCCTGAAACATCTAAAAAACAAAGCAACAGAGCCTAGGGCACTTCCACTTATGGTCCTATAGCTTAGGGAAATTAAAATCAAAAGACACAGCCACCCCAAAGGTTGGGACGGCTCTGTTTACAAGAACCTGGTTTACGGTACAAGTTCAATATCGCAGAAAGTGAAAAATGGATAAAGAAGTTGTGGTACTTACGTACAATGCAATATCACTCAGCAATGAAATCTATGTCATCAGGCCCGTAGCAGCATAATGAGTGGATTCAGGTACGATGATTCTAACTGAAATAAGTCACACAGAAAAAGAAACATCATAAGATATCACTAATACACGGAATGTAAACTTGGCTACACAGGAACTGAATTACAAAACAGAACAGGGTCTCTAATTTAGAAACCCAACTTATGCTTGCTTAAGGGGAAAGGTGAGTTGGGGTGCTGCATAAAACCAGAGATTGAAATGAGCACAGATAAAGTTCCTTAAGCCAAATATGGAATAGACAAGAGCTACTCCTTGCTCAACGAAATGGACTCAACACCCCATATTAAATGCCTAAGAGTGTACCTGACTAGGAAGTATCTTAAAACCTATGGATTGCTATGTGTCTGAAAGAGAATCAAGTGTGTGTACAGGGGCATAAACGCAGCAGTGATAGGATTGGAGAGGTTCGGTGAGCAAATGAAGACCCTTTGAAGTCATATTGCATGGTACCCATTCCACGGGTCTCAACTCTCCAGGTTTAAGGTATTCTTCCTTCAGCTAAAACATGCATGTGGAACCCAGAGTATGATCAACCGTGTGATCGGGAGACGTGTTCCAATATGTCTCAGTTTTCGTCCCCTGGTACTCGGGTGCAACATTCCAGACGCTTTACTAACACTCTCCCGACTTGGAGAGTCAGTGCCTTTAACCTCCTGTTTGGCCCAGTTTGCAATTTCTGCGGAAGATGAACAGGAATAGGGAGAACCAATGAGAGACTAGCTGGAGGTGTCTGGACGGGCAAATTTAACTCTCATTTCCCACCAGGAAGAGGAATTAACCAAAGGCTCAGCGTGCCGTGCCAGAACCAGATTAGGGCCTGAAGCCATCCTGCGGGGTTGCGGCCAGCTCACGAGAAAGCGAGTTGAAGAAAGGAGCTCAGGGGCACTGTAATTCACAAACCTGCAGAGTTATAAATGACAGCTATCGTCCAAAAATATACTGAAGTAAGGCTGCCAAGAGGACTTGAAAGCGGGGCAGAATTGCAGGAAACCGATTTCAGGAGGTAGACTGGAATTGCATTTAAAGCATAGGAAAAGAGGCAGAACGTCCACAATGATGCACTTGGCCAAAAAGGGCGTATGCGTTTTTTCCTGAATATATTCAGGAAAAAACGCATACGCACTTTTTGGCCAACCAAGCAAGCTTGCAAAGGAAATCTGCACTACAATGAAGTCTCACTTCCCCCCGGTCAAAAGGGCCATCTGAAAAAAGTGTAAAATCCAGAAAGGCAGGACAGGCCATGGAGAACTGGGAGCCTTGTTATGCTGATGGGCAGGATGTAACTTGCCAACAGCCACTCCGGAGAAGTGTATGGTGTTTCCTGAAACATCTAAAAAACAAAGCAACAGAGCGTAGGGCACTTCCACTTATGGTCCTATAGCTTAGGGAAATTAAAATCAAAAGACACAGCCACCCCAAAGGTTGGGACGGCTCTGTTTACAAGAACCTGGTTTACGGTACAAGTTCAATATCGCAGAAAGTGAAAAATGGATAAAGAAGTGGTGGTACTTACGTACAATGCAATATCACACAGCAATGAAATCTATGTCATCAGGCCCGTAGCAGCATAATGAGTGGATTCAGGTATGATGATTCTAACTGAAATAAGTCACACAGAAAAAGAAACATCATAAGATATCACTAATACACGGAATATAAACGTGGCTACACAGGAACTGAATTGCAAAACAGAACAGTGACTCAAATTTAGAAAACCAACTTATGCTTGCTTAAGGGGAAAGGTGAGTTGGGGAGTTGCATAAAACCAGAGATTGAAATGAGCACAGATAAAGTTCCTTAAGCCAAGTATGGAATAGACAAGAGCTACTCCTTGCTCAAGGAAATGGACTCAACACCCCATATTAAACGCCTAAGAGTGTACCTGACTAGGAAGTATCTTAAAACCTATGGATTGCTATGTCTCCGAAAGAGAATCAAGCGTGTGTACAGGGGCTTAAACGCAGCAGTGATAGATATGGAGAGTTTCGGTGAGCAAATGAAGACCCTTTGAAGTCATATTGCATGGTACCCATTCCACGGGTCTCAACTCTCCAGGTTTAAGGTATTCTTCCTTCAGCTAAAACATGCATGTGGAACCCAGAGTATGATCAACCGTGTGATCGGGAGACGTGTTCCAATATGTCTCAGTTTTCGTCCCCTGGTACTCGGGTGCAACATTCCAGACGCTTTACTAACACTCTCCCGCTTTACTACTAACACTGACTTGGAGAGTCAGTGCCTTTAACCTCCTGTTTGGCCCAGTTTGCAATTTCTGCGGAAGATGAACAGGAATAGGCAGAACCAATGACAGACTAGCTGGAGGTGTCTGGACGGGCAAATTTAACTCTCATTTCCCACCAGGAAGAGGAATTAACCAAAGGCTCAGCATGCCGTGCCGGAACCAGATTAGGGCCTGAAGCCATCCTGCGGGGTTGCGGCCAGCTCACGAGAAAGCGAGTTGAAGAAAGGAGCTCAGGGGCACTGTAATTCACAAACCTGCAGAGTTATAAATGACAGCTATCGTCCAAAAATATACTGAAGTAAGGCTGCCAAGAGGACTTGAAAGCGGGGCAGAATTGCAGGAAACCGATTTCAGGAGGTAGACTGGAATTGCATTTAAAGCATAGGAAAAGAGGCAGAACGTCCACAATGATGCACTTGGCCAAAAAGGGCGTATGCGTTTTTTCCTGAATATATTCAGGAAAAAACGCATACGCCCTTTTTGGCCAACCAAGCAAGCTTGCAAAGGAAATGTGCACTACAATGAAGTCTCACTTCCCCCCGGTCCAAAGGGCCATCTGAAAAAAGTGTAAAATCCAGAAAGGCAGGACAGGCCATGGAGAACTGGGAGCCTTGTTATGCTGATGGGCGGGATGTAAATTGCCAACAGCCACTCGGGAGAAGTGTATGGTGTTTCCTGAAACATCTAAAAAACAAAGCAACAGAGCCTAGGGCACTTCCACTTATGGTCCTATAGCTTAGGGAAATTAAAATCAAAAAGACACCGCCACCCCAAAGGTTGGGACGGCTCTGTTTACAAGAACCTGGTTTACGGTACAAGTTCAATATCGCAGAAAGTGAAAAATGGATAAAGAAGTTGTGGTACTTACGTACAATGCAGTATCACTCAGCAATGAAATCTATGTCATCAGGCCCGTAGCAGCATAATGAGTGGATTCAGGTACGATGATTCTAAATGAAATAAGTCACACAGGAAAAGAAACATCATAAGATATCACTAATACACGGAATGTAACCTTGGCTACACAGGAACTGAATTACAAAACAGAACAGGGTCTCTAATCTAGAAACCCAACTTATGCTTGCTTAAGGGGAAAGGTGAGTTGGGGTGCTGCATAAAACCAGAGATTGAAATGAGCACAGATAAAGTTCCTTAAGCCAAATATGGAATAGACAAGAGCTACTCCTTGCTCAACGAAATGGACTCAACACCCCATATTAAATGCCTAAGAGTGTACCTGACTAGGAAGTATCTTAAAACCTATGGATTGCTATGTCTCTGAAAGAGAATCAAGTGTGTGTACAGGGGCATAAACGCAGCAGTGATAGGATTGGAGAGGTTCGGTGGGCAAATGAAGACCCTTTGAAGTCATATTGCATGGTACCCATTCCACGGGTCTCAACTCTCCAGGTTTAAGGTATTCTTCCTTCAGCTAAAACATGCATGTGGAACCCAGAGTATGATCAACCGTGTGATCGGGAGACGTGTTCCAATATGTCTCAGTTTTCGTCCCCTGGTACTCGGGTGCAACATTCCAGACGCTTTACTAACACTCTCCCGACTTGGAGAGTCAGTGCCTTTAACCTCCTGTTTGGCCCAGTTTGCAATTTCTGCGGAAGATGAACAGGGATAGGGAGAACCAATGAGAGACTAGCTGGAGGTGTCTGGACGGGCAAATTTAACTCTCATTTCCCACCAGGAAGAGGAATTAACCAAAGGCTCAGCGTGCCGTGCCGGAACCAGATTAGGGCCTGAAGCCATCCTGCGGGGTTGCGGCCAGCTCACGAGAAAGCGAGTTGAAGAAAGGAGCTCAGGGGCACTGTAATTCACAAACCTGCAGAGTTATAAATGACAGCTATCGTCCAAAAATATACTGAAGTAAGGCTGCCAAGAGGACTTGAAAGCGGGGCAGAATTGCAGGAAACCGATTTCAGGAGGTAGACTGGAATTGCATTTAAAGCATAGGAAAAGAGGCAGAACGTCCACAATGATGCACTTGGCCAAAAAGGGCGTATGCGTTTTTTCCTGAATATATTCAGGAAAAAACGCATACGCCCTTTTTGGCCAACCAAGCAAGCTTGCAAAGGAAATCTGCACTACAATGAAGTCTCACTTCCCCCCGGTCAAAAGGGCCATCTGAAAAAAGTGTAAAATCCAGAAAGGCAGGACAGGCCATGGAGAACTGGGAGCCTTGTTATGCTGATGGGTGGGATGTAAATTGCCAACAGCCACTCGGGAGAACTGTACGGTGTTTCCTGAAACATCTAAAAAACAAAGCAACAGAGCCTAGGGCACTTCCACTTATGGTCCTATAGCTTAGGGAAATTAAAATCAAAAGACACAGCCACCCCAAAGGTTGGGACGGCTCTGTTTACAAGAACCTGGTTTACGGTACAAGTTCAATATCGCAGAAAGTGAAAAATGGATAAAGAAGTTGTGGTACTTACGTACAATGCAGTATCACTCAGCAATGAAATCTATGTCATCAGGCCCGTAGCAGCATAATGAGTGGATTCAGGTACGATGATTCTAACTGAAATAAGTCACACAGGAAAAGAAACATCATAAGATATCACTAATACACGGAATGTAAACTTGGCTACACAGGAACTGAATTACAAAACAGAACAGGGTCTCTAATCTAGAAACCCAACTTATGCTTGCTTAAGGGGAAAGGTGAGTTGGGGTGCTGCATAAAACCAGAGATTGAAATGAGCACAGATAAAGTTCCTTAAGCCAAATATGGAATAGACAAGAGCTACTCCTTGCTCAACGAAATGGACTCAACACCCCATATTAAATGCCTAAGAGTGTACCTGACTAGGAAGTATCTTAAAACCTATGGATTGCTATGTCTCTGAAAGAGAATCAAGTGTGTGTACAGGGGCATAAACGCAGCAGTGATAGGATTGGAGAGGTTCGGTGAGCAAATGAAGACCCTTTGAAGTCATATTGCATGGTACCCATTCCACGGGTCTCAACTCTCCAGGTTTAAGGTATTCTTCCTTCAGCTAAAACATGCATGTGGAACCCAGAGTATGATCAACTGTGTGATCGGGAGACGTGTTCCAATATGTCTCAGTTTTCGTCCCCTGGTACTCGGGTGCAACATTCCAGACGCTTTACTAACACTCTCCCGACTTGGAGAGTCAGTGCCTTTAACCTCCTGTTTGGCCCAGTTTGCAATTTCTGCGGAAGATGAACAGGGATAGGGAGAACCAATGAGAGACTAGCTGGAGGTGTCTGGACGGGCAAATTTAACTCTCATTTCCCACCAGGAAGAGGAATTAAACAAAGGCTCAGCGTGCCGTGCCGGAACCAGATTAGGGCCTGAAGCCATCCTGCGGGGTTGCGGCCAGCTCACGAGAAAGCGAGTTGAAGAAAGGAGCTCAGGGGCACTGTAATTCACAAACCTGCAGAGTTATAAATGACAGCTATCGTCCAAAAATATACTGAAGTAAGGCTGCCAAGAGGACTTGAAAGCGGGGCAGAATTGCAGGAAACCGATTTCAGGAGGTAGACTGGAATTGCATTTAAAGCATAGGAAAAGAGGCAGAACGTCCACAATGATGCACTTGGCCAAAAAGGGCGTATGCGTTTTTTCCTGAATATATTCAGGAAAAAACGCATACGCCCTTTTTGGCCAACCAAGCAAGCTTGCAAAGGAAATCTGCACTACAATGAAGTCTCACTTCCCCCCGGTCAAAAGGGCCATCTGAAAAAAGTGTAAAATCCAGAAAGGCAGGACAGGCCATGGAGAACTGGGAGCCTTGTTATGCTGATGGGTGGGATGTAAATTGCCAACAGCCACTCGGGAGAACTGTATGGTGTTTCCTGAAACATCTAAAAAACAAAGCAACAGAGCCTAGGGCACTTCCACTTATGGTCCTATAGCTTAGGGAAATTAAAATCAAAAGACACAGCCACCCCAAAGGTTGGGACGGCTCTGTTTACAAGAACCTGGTTTACGGTACAAGTTCAATATCGCAGAAAGTGAAAAATGGATAAAGAAGTTGTGGTACTTACGTACAATGCAGTATCACTCAGCAATGAAATCTATGTCATCAGGCCCGTAGCAGCATAATGAGTGGATTCAGGTACGATGATTCTAACTGAAATAAGTCACACAGGAAAAGAAACATCATAAGATATCACTAATACACGGAATGTAAACTTGGCTACACAGGAACTGAATTACAAAACAGAACAGGGTCTCTAATCTAGAAACCCAACTTATGCTTGCTTAAGGGGAAAGGTGAGTTGGGGTGCTGCATAAAACCAGAGATTGAAATGAGCACAGATAAAGTTCCTTAAGCCAAATATGGAATAGACAAGAGCTACTCCTTGCTCAACGAAATGGACTCAACACCCCATATTAAATGCCTAAGAGTGTACCTGACTAGGAAGTATCTTAAAACCTATGGATTGCTATGTCTCTGAAAGAGAATCAAGTGTGTGTACAGGGGCATAAACGCAGCAGTGATAGGATTGGAGAGGTTCGGTGGGCAAATGAAGACCCTTTGAAGTCATATTGCATGGTACCCATTCCACGGGTCTCAACTCTCCAGGTTTAAGGTATTCTTCCTTCAGCTAAAACATGCATGTGGAACCCAGAGTATGATCAACCGTGTGATCGGGAGACGTGTTCCAATATGTCTCAGTTTTCGTCCCCTGGTACTCGGGTGCAACATTCCAGACGCTTTACTAACACTCTCCCGACTTGGAGAGTCAGTGCCTTTAACCTCCTGTTTGGCCCAGTTTGCAATTTCTGCGGAAGATGAACAGGGATAGGGAGAACCAATGAGAGACTAGCTGGAGGTGTCTGGACGGGCAAATTTAACTCTCATTTCCCACCAGGAAGAGGAATTAACCAAAGGCTCAGCGTGCCGTGCCGGAACCAGATTAGGGCCTGAAGCCATCCTGCGGGGTTGCGGCCAGCTCACGAGAAAGCGAGTTGAAGAAAGGAGCTCAGGGGCACTGTAATTCACAAACCTGCAGAGTTATAAATGACAGCTATCGTCCAAAAATATACTGAAGTAAGGCTGCCAAGAGGACTTGAAAGCGGGGCAGAATTGCAGGAAACCGATTTCAGGAGGTAGACTGGAATTGCATTTAAAGCATAGGAAAAGAGGCAGAACGTCCACAATGATGCACTTGGCCAAAAAGGGCGTATGCGTTTTTTCCTGAATATATTCAGGAAAAAACGCATACGCCCTTTTTGGCCAACCAAGCAAGCTTGCAAAGGAAATCTGCACTACAATGAAGTCTCACTTCCCCCCGGTCAAAAGGGCCATCTGAAAAAAGTGTAAAATCCAGAAAGGCAGGACAGGCCATGGAGAACTGGGAGCCTTGTTATGCTGATGGGTGGGATGTAAATTGCCAACAGCCACTCGGGAGAACTGTACGGTGTTTCCTGAAACATCTAAAAAACAAAGCAACAGAGCCTAGGGCACTTCCACTTATGGTCCTATAGCTTAGGGAAATTAAAATCAAAAGACACAGCCACCCCAAAGGTTGGGACGGCTCTGTTTACAAGAACCTGGTTTACGGTACAAGTTCAATATCGCAGAAAGTGAAAAATGGATAAAGAAGTTGTGGTACTTACGTACAATGCAGTATCACTCAGCAATGAAATCTATGTCATCAGGCCCGTAGCAGCATAATGAGTGGATTCAGGTACGATGATTCTAACTGAAATAAGTCACACAGGAAAAGAAACATCATAAGATATCACTAATACACGGAATGTAAACTTGGCTACACAGGAACTGAATTACAAAACAGAACAGGGTCTCTAATCTAGAAACCCAACTTATGCTTGCTTAAGGGGAAAGGTGAGTTGGGGTGCTGCATAAAACCAGAGATTGAAATGAGCACAGATAAAGTTCCTTAAGCCAAATATGGAATAGACAAGAGCTACTCCTTGCTCAACGAAATGGACTCAACACCCCATATTAAATGCCTAAGAGTGTACCTGACTAGGAAGTATCTTAAAACCTATGGATTGCTATGTGTCTGAAAGAGAATCAAGTGTGTGTACAGGGGCATAAACGCAGCAGTGATAGGATTGGAGAGGTTCGGTGAGCAAATGAAGACCCTTTGAAGTCATATTGCATGGTACCCATTCCACGGGTCTCAACTCTCCAGGTTTAAGGTATTCTTCCTTCAGCTAAAACATGCATGTGGAACCCAGAGTATGATCAACTGTGTGATCGGGAGACGTGTTCCAATATGTCTCAGTTTTCGTCCCCTGGTACTCGGGTGCAACATTCCAGACGCTTTACTAACACTCTCCCGACTTGGAGAGTCAGTGCCTTTAACCTCCTGTTTGGCCCAGTTTGCAATTTCTGCGGAAGATGAACAGGGATAGGGAGAACCAATGAGAGACTAGCTGGAGGTGTCTGGACGGGCAAATTTAACTCTCATTTCCCACCAGGAAGAGGAATTAAACAAAGGCTCAGCGTGCCGTGCCGGAACCAGATTAGGGCCTGAAGCCATCCTGCGGGGTTGCGGCCAGCTCACGAGAAAGCGAGTTGAAGAAAGGAGCTCAGGGGCACTGTAATTCACAAACCTGCAGAGTTATAAATGACAGCTATCGTCCAAAAATATACTGAAGTAAGGCTGCCAAGAGGACTTGAAAGCGGGGCAGAATTGCAGGAAACCGATTTCAGGAGGTAGACTGGAATTGCATTTAAAGCATAGGAAAAGAGGCAGAACGTCCACAATGATGCACTTGGCCAAAAAGGGCGTATGCGTTTTTTCCTGAATATATTCAGGAAAAAACGCATACGCCCTTTTTGGCCAACCAAGCAAGCTTGCAAAGGAAATCTGCACTACAATGAAGTCTCACTTCCCCCCGGTCAAAAGGGCCATCTGAAAAAAGTGTAAAATCCAGAAAGGCAGGACAGGCCATGGAGAACTGGGAGCCTTGTTATGCTGATGGGTGGGATGTAAATTGCCAACAGCCACTCGGGAGAACTGTATGGTGTTTCCTGAAACATCTAAAAAACAAAGCAACAGAGCCTAGGGCACTTCCACTTATGGTCCTATAGCTTAGGGAAATTAAAATCAAAAGACACAGCCACCCCAAAGGTTGGGACGGCTCTGTTTACAAGAACCTGGTTTACGGTACAAGTTCAATATCGCAGAAAGTGAAAAATGGATAAAGAAGTTGTGGTACTTACGTACAATGCAGTATCACTCAGCAATGAAATCTATGTCATCAGGCCCGTAGCAGCATAATGAGTGGATTCAGGTACGATGATTCTAACTGAAATAAGTCACACAGGAAAAGAAACATCATAAGATATCACTAATACACGGAATGTAAACTTGGCTACACAGGAACTGAATTACAAAACAGAACAGGGTCTCTAATCTAGAAACCCAACTTATGCTTGCTTAAGGGGAAAGGTGAGTTGGGGTGCTGCATAAAACCAGAGATTGAAATGAGCACAGATAAAGTTCCTTAAGCCAAATATGGAATAGACAAGAGCTACTCCTTGCTCAACGAAATGGACTCAACACCCCATATTAAATGCCTAAGAGTGTACCTGACTAGGAAGTATCTTAAAACCTATGGATTGCTATGTCTCTGAAAGAGAATCAAGTGTGTGTACAGGGGCATAAACGCAGCAGTGATAGGATTGGAGAGGTTCGGTGAGCAAATGAAGACCCTTTGAAGTCATATTGCATGGTACCCATTCCACGGGTCTCAACTCTCCAGGTTTAAGGTATTCTTCCTTCAGCTAAAACATGCATGTGGAACCCAGAGTATGATCCACCATGTGATCGAGAAACATATTCAAATGTGTCTCACTTTTCGTTCCCTGGTACTCGGGTGCAACATGCCAGAGGCTTTACGAACACTCTCCCGACTTGGAGAGTCAGTGCCTTTAACCTCCTGTTTGGCCCAGTTTGCAATTTCTGCGGAAGATGAACAGGAATAGGGAGAACCAATGAGAGACTAGCTGGAGGTGTCTGGACGGGCAAATTTAACTCTCATTTCCCACCAGGAAGAGGAATTAACCAAAGGCTCAGCGTGCCGTGCCGGAATCAGATTAGGGCCTGAAGCCTTCCTGCGGTGTTGCGGCCAGCTCACGAGAAAGCGAGTTGAAGAAAGGAGCTCAGGGGCACTGTAATTCACAAACCTGCAGAGTTATAAATGACAGCTATCGTCCAAAAATATACTGAAGTAAGGCTGCCAAGAGGACTTGAAAGCGGGGCAGAATTGCAGGAAACCGATTTCAGGAGGTAGACTGGAATTGCATTTAAAGCATAGGAAAAGAGGCAGAACGTCCACAATGATGCACTTGGCCAAAAAGGGCGTATGCGTTTTTTCCTGAATATATTCAGGAAAAAACGCATACGCACTTTTTGGCCAACCAAGCAAGCTTGCAAAGGAAATCTGCACTACAATGAAGTCTCACTTCCCCCCGGTCAAAAGGGCCATCTGAAAAAAGTGTAAAATCCAGAAAGGCAGGACAGGCCATGGAGAACTGGGAGCCTTGTTATGCTGATGGGCGGGATGTAAATTGCCAACAGCCACTCGGGAGAAGTGTATGGTGTTTCCTGAAACATCTAAAAAACAAAGCAACAGAGCCTAGGGCACTTCCACTTATGGTCCTATAGCTTAGGGAAATTAAAATCAAAAGACACAGCCACCCCAAAGGTTGGGACGGCTCTGTTTACAAGAACCTGGTTTACGGTACAAGTTCAATATCGCAGAAAGTGAAAAATGGATAAAGAAGTTGTGGTACTTACGTACAATGCAGTATCACTCAGCAATGAAATCTATGTCATCAGGCCCGTAGCAGCATAATGAGTGGATTCAGGTACGATGATTCTAACTGAAATAAGTCACACAGGAAAAGAAACATCATAAGATATCACTAATACACGGAATGTAAACTTGGCTACACAGGAACTGAATTACAAAACAGAACAGGGTCTCTAATCTAGAAACCCAACTTATGCTTGCTTAAGGGGAAAGGTGAGTTGGGGTGCTGCATAAAACCAGAGATTGAAATGAGCACAGATAAAGTTCCTTAAGCCAAATATGGAATAGACAAGAGCTACTCCTTGCTCAACGAAATGGACTCAACACCCCATATTAAATGCCTAAGAGTGTACCTGACTAGGAAGTATCTTAAAACCTATGGATTGCTATGTCTCTGAAAGAGAATCAAGTGTGTGTACAGGGGCATAAACGCAGCAGTGATAGGATTGGAGAGGTTCGGTGAGCAAATGAAGACCCTTTGAAGTCATATTGCATGGTACCCATTCCACGGGTCTCAACTCTCCAGGTTTAAGGTATTCTTCCTTCAGCTAAAACATGCATGTGGAACCCAGAGTATGATCAACTGTGTGATCGGGAGACGTGTTCCAATATGTCTCAGTTTTCGTCCCCTGGTACTCGGGTGCAACATTCCAGACGCTTTACTAACACTCTCCCGACTTGGAGAGTCAGTGCCTTTAACCTCCTGTTTGGCCCAGTTTGCAATTTCTGCGGAAGATGAACAGGGATAGGGAGAACCAATGAGAGACTAGCTGGAGGTGTCTGGACGGGCAAATTTAACTCTCATTTCCCACCAGGAAGAGGAATTAACCAAAGGCTCAGCGTGCCGTGCCGGAACCAGATTAGGGCCTGAAGCCATCCTGCGGGGTTGCGGCCAGCTCACGAGAAAGCGAGTTGAAGAAAGGAGCTCAGGGGCACTGTAATTCACAAACCTGCAGAGTTATAAATGACAGCTATCGTCCAAAAATATACTGAAGTAAGGCTGCCAAGAGGACTTGAAAGCGGGGCAGAATTGCAGGAAACCGATTTCAGGAGGTAGACTGGAATTGCATTTAAAGCATAGGAAAAGAGGCAGAACGTCCACAATGATGCACTTGGCCAAAAAGGGCGTATGCGTTTTTTCCTGAATATATTCAGGAAAAAACGCATACGCCCTTTTTGGCCAACCAAGCAAGCTTGCAAAGGAAATGTGCACTACAATGAAGTCTCACTTCCCCCCGGTCCAAAGGGCCATCTGAAAAAAGTGTAAAATCCAGAAAGGCAGGACAGGCCATGGAGAACTGGGAGCCTTGTTATGCTGATGGGCGGGATGTAAATTGCCAACAGCCACTCGGGAGAAGTGTATGGTGTTTCCTGAAACATCTAAAAAACAAAGCAACAGAGCCTAGGGCACTTCCACTTATGGTCCTATAGCTTAGGGAAATTAAAATCAAAAAGACACCGCCACCCCAAAGGTTGGGACGGCTCTGTTTACAAGAACCTGGTTTACGGTACAAGTTCAATATCGCAGAAAGTGAAAAATGGATAAAGAAGTTGTGGTACTTACGTACAATGCAGTATCACTCAGCAATGAAATCTATGTCATCAGGCCCGTAGCAGCATAATGAGTGGATTCAGGTACGATGATTCTAAATGAAATAAGTCACACAGGAAAAGAAACATCATAAGATATCACTAATACACGGAATGTAACCTTGGCTACACAGGAACTGAATTACAAAACAGAACAGGGTCTCTAATCTAGAAACCCAACTTATGCTTGCTTAAGGGGAAAGGTGAGTTGGGGTGCTGCATAAAACCAGAGATTGAAATGAGCACAGATAAAGTTCCTTAAGCCAAATATGGAATAGACAAGAGCTACTCCTTGCTCAACGAAATGGACTCAACACCCCATATTAAATGCCTAAGAGTGTACCTGACTAGGAAGTATCTTAAAACCTATGGATTGCTATGTCTCTGAAAGAGAATCAAGTGTGTGTACAGGGGCATAAACGCAGCAGTGATAGGATTGGAGAGGTTCGGTGGGCAAATGAAGACCCTTTGAAGTCATATTGCATGGTACCCATTCCACGGGTCTCAACTCTCCAGGTTTAAGGTATTCTTCCTTCAGCTAAAACATGCATGTGGAACCCAGAGTATGATCAACCGTGTGATCGGGAGACGTGTTCCAATATGTCTCAGTTTTCGTCCCCTGGTACTCGGGTGCAACATTCCAGACGCTTTACTAACACTCTCCCGACTTGGAGAGTCAGTGCCTTTAACCTCCTGTTTGGCCCAGTTTGCAATTTCTGCGGAAGATGAACAGGGATAGGGAGAACCAATGAGAGACTAGCTGGAGGTGTCTGGACGGGCAAATTTAACTCTCATTTCCCACCAGGAAGAGGAATTAACCAAAGGCTCAGCGTGCCGTGCCGGAACCAGATTAGGGCCTGAAGCCATCCTGCGGGGTTGCGGCCAGCTCACGAGAAAGCGAGTTGAAGAAAGGAGCTCAGGGGCACTGTAATTCACAAACCTGCAGAGTTATAAATGACAGCTATCGTCCAAAAATATACTGAAGTAAGGCTGCCAAGAGGACTTGAAAGCGGGGCAGAATTGCAGGAAACCGATTTCAGGAGGTAGACTGGAATTGCATTTAAAGCATAGGAAAAGAGGCAGAACGTCCACAATGATGCACTTGGCCAAAAAGGGCGTATGCGTTTTTTCCTGAATATATTCAGGAAAAAACGCATACGCCCTTTTTGGCCAACCAAGCAAGCTTGCAAAGGAAATCTGCACTACAATGAAGTCTCACTTCCCCCCGGTCAAAAGGGCCATCTGAAAAAAGTGTAAAATCCAGAAAGGCAGGACAGGCCATGGAGAACTGGGAGCCTTGTTATGCTGATGGGTGGGATGTAAATTGCCAACAGCCACTCGGGAGAACTGTATGGTGTTTCCTGAAACATCTAAAAAACAAAGCAACAGAGCCTAGGGCACTTCCACTTATGGTCCTATAGCTTAGGGAAATTAAAATCAAAAGACACAGCCACCCCAAAGGTTGGGACGGCTCTGTTTACAAGAACCTGGTTTACGGTACAAGTTCAATATCGCAGAAAGTGAAAAATGGATAAAGAAGTTGTGGTACTTACGTACAATGCAGTATCACTCAGCAATGAAATCTATGTCATCAGGCCCGTAGCAGCATAATGAGTGGATTCAGGTACGATGATTCTAACTGAAATAAGTCACACAGGAAAAGAAACATCATAAGATATCACTAATACACGGAATGTAAACTTGGCTACACAGGAACTGAATTACAAAACAGAACAGGGTCTCTAATCTAGAAACCCAACTTATGCTTGCTTAAGGGGAAAGGTGAGTTGGGGTGCTGCATAAAACCAGAGATTGAAATGAGCACAGATAAAGTTCCTTAAGCCAAATATGGAATAGACAAGAGCTACTCCTTGCTCAACGAAATGGACTCAACACCCCATATTAAATGCCTAAGAGTGTACCTGACTAGGAAGTATCTTAAAACCTATGGATTGCTATGTCTCTGAAAGAGAATCAAGTGTGTGTACAGGGGCATAAACGCAGCAGTGATAGGATTGGAGAGGTTCGGTGAGCAAATGAAGACCCTTTGAAGTCATATTGCATGGTACCCATTCCACGGGTCTCAACTCTCCAGGTTTAAGGTATTCTTCCTTCAGCTAAAACATGCATGTGGAACCCAGAGTATGATCCACCATGTGATCGAGAAACATATTCAAATGTGTCTCACTTTTCGTTCCCTGGTACTCGGGTGCAACATGCCAGAGGCTTTACGAACACTCTCCCGACTTGGAGAGTCAGTGCCTTTAACCTCCTGTTTGGCCCAGTTTGCAATTTCTGCGGAAGATGAACAGGAATAGGGAGAACCAATGAGAGACTAGCTGGAGGTGTCTGGACGGGCAAATTTAACTCTCATTTCCCACCAGGAAGAGGAATTAACCAAAGGCTCAGCGTGCCGTGCCGGAATCAGATTAGGGCCTGAAGCCTTCCTGCGGTGTTGCGGCCAGCTCACGAGAAAGCGAGTTGAAGAAAGGAGCTCAGGGGCACTGTAATTCACAAACCTGCAGAGTTATAAATGACAGCTATCGTCCAAAAATATACTGAAGTAAGGCTGCCAAGAGGACTTGAAAGCGGGGCAGAATTGCAGGAAACCGATTTCAGGAGGTAGACTGGAATTGCATTTAAAGCATAGGAAAAGAGGCAGAACGTCCACAATGATGCACTTGGCCAAAAAGGGCGTATGCGTTTTTTCCTGAATATATTCAGGAAAAAACGCATACGCACTTTTTGGCCAACCAAGCAAGCTTGCAAAGGAAATCTGCACTACAATGAAGTCTCACTTCCCCCCGGTCAAAAGGGCCATCTGAAAAAAGTGTAAAATCCAGAAAGGCAGGACAGGCCATGGAGAACTGGGAGCCTTGTTATGCTGATGGGCGGGATGTAAATTGCCAACAGCCACTCGGGAGAAGTGTATGGTGTTTCCTGAAACATCTAAAAAACAAAGCAACAGAGCCTAGGGCACTTCCACTTATGGTCCTATAGCTTAGGGAAATTAAAATCAAAAGACACAGCCACCCCAAAGGTTGGGACGGCTCTGTTTACAAGAACCTGGTTTACGGTACAAGTTCAATATCGCAGAAAGTGAAAAATGGATAAAGAAGTTGTGGTACTTACGTACAATGCAGTATCACTCAGCAATGAAATCTATGTCATCAGGCCCGTAGCAGCATAATGAGTGGATTCAGGTACGATGATTCTAACTGAAATAAGTCACACAGGAAAAGAAACATCATAAGATATCACTAATACACGGAATGTAAACTTGGCTACACAGGAACTGAATTACAAAACAGAACAGGGTCTCTAATCTAGAAACCCAACTTATGCTTGCTTAAGGGGAAAGGTGAGTTGGGGTGCTGCATAAAACCAGAGATTGAAATGAGCACAGATAAAGTTCCTTAAGCCAAATATGGAATAGACAAGAGCTACTCCTTGCTCAACGAAATGGACTCAACACCCCATATTAAATGCCTAAGAGTGTACCTGACTAGGAAGTATCTTAAAACCTATGGATTGCTATGTCTCTGAAAGAGAATCAAGTGTGTGTACAGGGGCATAAACGCAGCAGTGATAGGATTGGAGAGGTTCGGTGAGCAAATGAAGACCCTTTGAAGTCATATTGCATGGTACCCATTCCACGGGTCTCAACTCTCCAGGTTTAAGGTATTCTTCCTTCAGCTAAAACATGCATGTGGAACCCAGAGTATGATCAACTGTGTGATCGGGAGACGTGTTCCAATATGTCTCAGTTTTCGTCCCCTGGTACTCGGGTGCAACATTCCAGACGCTTTACTAACACTCTCCCGACTTGGAGAGTCAGTGCCTTTAACCTCCTGTTTGGCCCAGTTTGCAATTTCTGCGGAAGATGAACAGGGATAGGGAGAACCAATGAGAGACTAGCTGGAGGTGTCTGGACGGGCAAATTTAACTCTCATTTCCCACCAGGAAGAGGAATTAACCAAAGGCTCAGCGTGCCGTGCCGGAACCAGATTAGGGCCTGAAGCCATCCTGCGGGGTTGCGGCCAGCTCACGAGAAAGCGAGTTGAAGAAAGGAGCTCAGGGGCACTGTAATTCACAAACCTGCAGAGTTATAAATGACAGCTATCGTCCAAAAATATACTGAAGTAAGGCTGCCAAGAGGACTTGAAAGCGGGGCAGAATTGCAGGAAACCGATTTCAGGAGGTAGACTGGAATTGCATTTAAAGCATAGGAAAAGAGGCAGAACGTCCACAATGATGCACTTGGCCAAAAAGGGCGTATGCGTTTTTTCCTGAATATATTCAGGAAAAAACGCATACGCCCTTTTTGGCCAACCAAGCAAGCTTGCAAAGGAAATGTGCACTACAATGAAGTCTCACTTCCCCCCGGTCCAAAGGGCCATCTGAAAAAAGTGTAAAATCCAGAAAGGCAGGACAGGCCATGGAGAACTGGGAGCCTTGTTATGCTGATGGGCGGGATGTAAATTGCCAACAGCCACTCGGGAGAAGTGTATGGTGTTTCCTGAAACATCTAAAAAACAAAGCAACAGAGCCTAGGGCACTTCCACTTATGGTCCTATAGCTTAGGGAAATTAAAATCAAAAAGACACCGCCACCCCAAAGGTTGGGACGGCTCTGTTTACAAGAACCTGGTTTACGGTACAAGTTCAATATCGCAGAAAGTGAAAAATGGATAAAGAAGTTGTGGTACTTACGTACAATGCAGTATCACTCAGCAATGAAATCTATGTCATCAGGCCCGTAGCAGCATAATGAGTGGATTCAGGTACGATGATTCTAAATGAAATAAGTCACACAGGAAAAGAAACATCATAAGATATCACTAATACACGGAATGTAACCTTGGCTACACAGGAACTGAATTACAAAACAGAACAGGGTCTCTAATCTAGAAACCCAACTTATGCTTGCTTAAGGGGAAAGGTGAGTTGGGGTGCTGCATAAAACCAGAGATTGAAATGAGCACAGATAAAGTTCCTTAAGCCAAATATGGAATAGACAAGAGCTACTCCTTGCTCAACGAAATGGACTCAACACCCCATATTAAATGCCTAAGAGTGTACCTGACTAGGAAGTATCTTAAAACCTATGGATTGCTATGTCTCTGAAAGAGAATCAAGTGTGTGTACAGGGGCATAAACGCAGCAGTGATAGGATTGGAGAGGTTCGGTGGGCAAATGAAGACCCTTTGAAGTCATATTGCATGGTACCCATTCCACGGGTCTCAACTCTCCAGGTTTAAGGTATTCTTCCTTCAGCTAAAACATGCATGTGGAACCCAGAGTATGATCAACCGTGTGATCGGGAGACGTGTTCCAATATGTCTCAGTTTTCGTCCCCTGGTACTCGGGTGCAACATTCCAGACGCTTTACTAACACTCTCCCGACTTGGAGAGTCAGTGCCTTTAACCTCCTGTTTGGCCCAGTTTGCAATTTCTGCGGAAGATGAACAGGGATAGGGAGAACCAATGAGAGACTAGCTGGAGGTGTCTGGACGGGCAAATTTAACTCTCATTTCCCACCAGGAAGAGGAATTAACCAAAGGCTCAGCGTGCCGTGCCGGAACCAGATTAGGGCCTGAAGCCATCCTGCGGGGTTGCGGCCAGCTCACGAGAAAGCGAGTTGAAGAAAGGAGCTCAGGGGCACTGTAATTCACAAACCTGCAGAGTTATAAATGACAGCTATCGTCCAAAAATATACTGAAGTAAGGCTGCCAAGAGGACTTGAAAGCGGGGCAGAATTGCAGGAAACCGATTTCAGGAGGTAGACTGGAATTGCATTTAAAGCATAGGAAAAGAGGCAGAACGTCCACAATGATGCACTTGGCCAAAAAGGGCGTATGCGTTTTTTCCTGAATATATTCAGGAAAAAACGCATACGCCCTTTTTGGCCAACCAAGCAAGCTTGCAAAGGAAATCTGCACTACAATGAAGTCTCACTTCCCCCCGGTCAAAAGGGCCATCTGAAAAAAGTGTAAAATCCAGAAAGGCAGGACAGGCCATGGAGAACTGGGAGCCTTGTTATGCTGATGGGTGGGATGTAAATTGCCAACAGCCACTCGGGAGAACTGTACGGTGTTTCCTGAAACATCTAAAAAACAAAGCAACAGAGCCTAGGGCACTTCCACTTATGGTCCTATAGCTTAGGGAAATTAAAATCAAAAGACACAGCCACCCCAAAGGTTGGGACGGCTCTGTTTACAAGAACCTGGTTTACGGTACAAGTTCAATATCGCAGAAAGTGAAAAATGGATAAAGAAGTTGTGGTACTTACGTACAATGCAGTATCACTCAGCAATGAAATCTATGTCATCAGGCCCGTAGCAGCATAATGAGTGGATTCAGGTACGATGATTCTAACTGAAATAAGTCACACAGGAAAAGAAACATCATAAGATATCACTAATACACGGAATGTAAACTTGGCTACACAGGAACTGAATTACAAAACAGAACAGGGTCTCTAATCTAGAAACCCAACTTATGCTTGCTTAAGGGGAAAGGTGAGTTGGGGTGCTGCATAAAACCAGAGATTGAAATGAGCACAGATAAAGTTCCTTAAGCCAAATATGGAATAGACAAGAGCTACTCCTTGCTCAACGAAATGGACTCAACACCCCATATTAAATGCCTAAGAGTGTACCTGACTAGGAAGTATCTTAAAACCTATGGATTGCTATGTCTCTGAAAGAGAATCAAGTGTGTGTACAGGGGCATAAACGCAGCAGTGATAGGATTGGAGAGGTTCGGTGAGCAAATGAAGACCCTTTGAAGTCATATTGCATGGTACCCATTCCACGGGTCTCAACTCTCCAGGTTTAAGGTATTCTTCCTTCAGCTAAAACATGCATGTGGAACCCAGAGTATGATCAACTGTGTGATCGGGAGACGTGTTCCAATATGTCTCAGTTTTCGTCCCCTGGTACTCGGGTGCAACATTCCAGACGCTTTACTAACACTCTCCCGACTTGGAGAGTCAGTGCCTTTAACCTCCTGTTTGGCCCAGTTTGCAATTTCTGCGGAAGATGAACAGGGATAGGGAGAACCAATGAGAGACTAGCTGGAGGTGTCTGGACGGGCAAATTTAACTCTCATTTCCCACCAGGAAGAGGAATTAAACAAAGGCTCAGCGTGCCGTGCCGGAACCAGATTAGGGCCTGAAGCCATCCTGCGGGGTTGCGGCCAGCTCACGAGAAAGCGAGTTGAAGAAAGGAGCTCAGGGGCACTGTAATTCACAAACCTGCAGAGTTATAAATGACAGCTATCGTCCAAAAATATACTGAAGTAAGGCTGCCAAGAGGACTTGAAAGCGGGGCAGAATTGCAGGAAACCGATTTCAGGAGGTAGACTGGAATTGCATTTAAAGCATAGGAAAAGAGGCAGAACGTCCACAATGATGCACTTGGCCAAAAAGGGCGTATGCGTTTTTTCCTGAATATATTCAGGAAAAAACGCATACGCCCTTTTTGGCCAACCAAGCAAGCTTGCAAAGGAAATCTGCACTACAATGAAGTCTCACTTCCCCCCGGTCAAAAGGGCCATCTGAAAAAAGTGTAAAATCCAGAAAGGCAGGACAGGCCATGGAGAACTGGGAGCCTTGTTATGCTGATGGGTGGGATGTAAATTGCCAACAGCCACTCGGGAGAACTGTATGGTGTTTCCTGAAACATCTAAAAAACAAAGCAACAGAGCCTAGGGCACTTCCACTTATGGTCCTATAGCTTAGGGAAATTAAAATCAAAAGACACAGCCACCCCAAAGGTTGGGACGGCTCTGTTTACAAGAACCTGGTTTACGGTACAAGTTCAATATCGCAGAAAGTGAAAAATGGATAAAGAAGTTGTGGTACTTACGTACAATGCAGTATCACTCAGCAATGAAATCTATGTCATCAGGCCCGTAGCAGCATAATGAGTGGATTCAGGTACGATGATTCTAACTGAAATAAGTCACACAGGAAAAGAAACATCATAAGATATCACTAATACACGGAATGTAAACTTGGCTACACAGGAACTGAATTACAAAACAGAACAGGGTCTCTAATCTAGAAACCCAACTTATGCTTGCTTAAGGGGAAAGGTGAGTTGGGGTGCTGCATAAAACCAGAGATTGAAATGAGCACAGATAAAGTTCCTTAAGCCAAATATGGAATAGACAAGAGCTACTCCTTGCTCAACGAAATGGACTCAACACCCCATATTAAATGCCTAAGAGTGTACCTGACTAGGAAGTATCTTAAAACCTATGGATTGCTATGTCTCTGAAAGAGAATCAAGTGTGTGTACAGGGGCATAAACGCAGCAGTGATAGGATTGGAGAGGTTCGGTGGGCAAATGAAGACCCTTTGAAGTCATATTGCATGGTACCCATTCCACGGGTCTCAACTCTCCAGGTTTAAGGTATTCTTCCTTCAGCTAAAACATGCATGTGGAACCCAGAGTATGATCAACCGTGTGATCGGGAGACGTGTTCCAATATGTCTCAGTTTTCGTCCCCTGGTACTCGGGTGCAACATTCCAGACGCTTTACTAACACTCTCCCGACTTGGAGAGTCAGTGCCTTTAACCTCCTGTTTGGCCCAGTTTGCAATTTCTGCGGAAGATGAACAGGGATAGGGAGAACCAATGAGAGACTAGCTGGAGGTGTCTGGACGGGCAAATTTAACTCTCATTTCCCACCAGGAAGAGGAATTAACCAAAGGCTCAGCGTGCCGTGCCGGAACCAGATTAGGGCCTGAAGCCATCCTGCGGGGTTGCGGCCAGCTCACGAGAAAGCGAGTTGAAGAAAGGAGCTCAGGGGCACTGTAATTCACAAACCTGCAGAGTTATAAATGACAGCTATCGTCCAAAAATATACTGAAGTAAGGCTGCCAAGAGGACTTGAAAGCGGGGCAGAATTGCAGGAAACCGATTTCAGGAGGTAGACTGGAATTGCATTTAAAGCATAGGAAAAGAGGCAGAACGTCCACAATGATGCACTTGGCCAAAAAGGGCGTATGCGTTTTTTCCTGAATATATTCAGGAAAAAACGCATACGCCCTTTTTGGCCAACCAAGCAAGCTTGCAAAGGAAATCTGCACTACAATGAAGTCTCACTTCCCCCCGGTCAAAAGGGCCATCTGAAAAAAGTGTAAAATCCAGAAAGGCAGGACAGGCCATGGAGAACTGGGAGCCTTGTTATGCTGATGGGTGGGATGTAAATTGCCAACAGCCACTCGGGAGAACTGTACGGTGTTTCCTGAAACATCTAAAAAACAAAGCAACAGAGCCTAGGGCACTTCCACTTATGGTCCTATAGCTTAGGGAAATTAAAATCAAAAGACACAGCCACCCCAAAGGTTGGGACGGCTCTGTTTACAAGAACCTGGTTTACGGTACAAGTTCAATATCGCAGAAAGTGAAAAATGGATAAAGAAGTTGTGGTACTTACGTACAATGCAGTATCACTCAGCAATGAAATCTATGTCATCAGGCCCGTAGCAGCATAATGAGTGGATTCAGGTACGATGATTCTAACTGAAATAAGTCACACAGGAAAAGAAACATCATAAGATATCACTAATACACGGAATGTAAACTTGGCTACACAGGAACTGAATTACAAAACAGAACAGGGTCTCTAATCTAGAAACCCAACTTATGCTTGCTTAAGGGGAAAGGTGAGTTGGGGTGCTGCATAAAACCAGAGATTGAAATGAGCACAGATAAAGTTCCTTAAGCCAAATATGGAATAGACAAGAGCTACTCCTTGCTCAACGAAATGGACTCAACACCCCATATTAAATGCCTAAGAGTGTACCTGACTAGGAAGTATCTTAAAACCTATGGATTGCTATGTCTCTGAAAGAGAATCAAGTGTGTGTACAGGGGCATAAACGCAGCAGTGATAGGATTGGAGAGGTTCGGTGAGCAAATGAAGACCCTTTGAAGTCATATTGCATGGTACCCATTCCACGGGTCTCAACTCTCCAGGTTTAAGGTATTCTTCCTTCAGCTAAAACATGCATGTGGAACCCAGAGTATGATCAACTGTGTGATCGGGAGACGTGTTCCAATATGTCTCAGTTTTCGTCCCCTGGTACTCGGGTGCAACATTCCAGACGCTTTACTAACACTCTCCCGACTTGGAGAGTCAGTGCCTTTAACCTCCTGTTTGGCCCAGTTTGCAATTTCTGCGGAAGATGAACAGGGATAGGGAGAACCAATGAGAGACTAGCTGGAGGTGTCTGGACGGGCAAATTTAACTCTCATTTCCCACCAGGAAGAGGAATTAAACAAAGGCTCAGCGTGCCGTGCCGGAACCAGATTAGGGCCTGAAGCCATCCTGCGGGGTTGCGGCCAGCTCACGAGAAAGCGAGTTGAAGAAAGGAGCTCAGGGGCACTGTAATTCACAAACCTGCAGAGTTATAAATGACAGCTATCGTCCAAAAATATACTGAAGTAAGGCTGCCAAGAGGACTTGAAAGCGGGGCAGAATTGCAGGAAACCGATTTCAGGAGGTAGACTGGAATTGCATTTAAAGCATAGGAAAAGAGGCAGAACGTCCACAATGATGCACTTGGCCAAAAAGGGCGTATGCGTTTTTTCCTGAATATATTCAGGAAAAAACGCATACGCCCTTTTTGGCCAACCAAGCAAGCTTGCAAAGGAAATCTGCACTACAATGAAGTCTCACTTCCCCCCGGTCAAAAGGGCCATCTGAAAAAAGTGTAAAATCCAGAAAGGCAGGACAGGCCATGGAGAACTGGGAGCCTTGTTATGCTGATGGGTGGGATGTAAATTGCCAACAGCCACTCGGGAGAACTGTATGGTGTTTCCTGAAACATCTAAAAAACAAAGCAACAGAGCCTAGGGCACTTCCACTTATGGTCCTATAGCTTAGGGAAATTAAAATCAAAAGACACAGCCACCCCAAAGGTTGGGACGGCTCTGTTTACAAGAACCTGGTTTACGGTACAAGTTCAATATCGCAGAAAGTGAAAAATGGATAAAGAAGTTGTGGTACTTACGTACAATGCAGTATCACTCAGCAATGAAATCTATGTCATCAGGCCCGTAGCAGCATAATGAGTGGATTCAGGTACGATGATTCTAACTGAAATAAGTCACACAGGAAAAGAAACATCATAAGATATCACTAATACACGGAATGTAAACTTGGCTACACAGGAACTGAATTACAAAACAGAACAGGGTCTCTAATCTAGAAACCCAACTTATGCTTGCTTAAGGGGAAAGGTGAGTTGGGGTGCTGCATAAAACCAGAGATTGAAATGAGCACAGATAAAGTTCCTTAAGCCAAATATGGAATAGACAAGAGCTACTCCTTGCTCAACGAAATGGACTCAACACCCCATATTAAATGCCTAAGAGTGTACCTGACTAGGAAGTATCTTAAAACCTATGGATTGCTATGTCTCTGAAAGAGAATCAAGTGTGTGTACAGGGGCATAAACGCAGCAGTGATAGGATTGGAGAGGTTCGGTGAGCAAATGAAGACCCTTTGAAGTCATATTGCATGGTACCCATTCCACGGGTCTCAACTCTCCAGGTTTAAGGTATTCTTCCTTCAGCTAAAACATGCATGTGGAACCCAGAGTATGATCCACCATGTGATCGAGAAACATATTCAAATGTGTCTCACTTTTCGTTCCCTGGTACTCGGGTGCAACATGCCAGAGGCTTTACGAACACTCTCCCGACTTGGAGAGTCAGTGCCTTTAACCTCCTGTTTGGCCCAGTTTGCAATTTCTGCGGAAGATGAACAGGAATAGGGAGAACCAATGAGAGACTAGCTGGAGGTGTCTGGACGGGCAAATTTAACTCTCATTTCCCACCAGGAAGAGGAATTAACCAAAGGCTCAGCGTGCCGTGCCGGAATCAGATTAGGGCCTGAAGCCTTCCTGCGGTGTTGCGGCCAGCTCACGAGAAAGCGAGTTGAAGAAAGGAGCTCAGGGGCACTGTAATTCACAAACCTGCAGAGTTATAAATGACAGCTATCGTCCAAAAATATACTGAAGTAAGGCTGCCAAGAGGACTTGAAAGCGGGGCAGAATTGCAGGAAACCGATTTCAGGAGGTAGACTGGAATTGCATTTAAAGCATAGGAAAAGAGGCAGAACGTCCACAATGATGCACTTGGCCAAAAAGGGCGTATGCGTTTTTTCCTGAATATATTCAGGAAAAAACGCATACGCACTTTTTGGCCAACCAAGCAAGCTTGCAAAGGAAATCTGCACTACAATGAAGTCTCACTTCCCCCCGGTCAAAAGGGCCATCTGAAAAAAGTGTAAAATCCAGAAAGGCAGGACAGGCCATGGAGAACTGGGAGCCTTGTTATGCTGATGGGCGGGATGTAAATTGCCAACAGCCACTCGGGAGAAGTGTATGGTGTTTCCTGAAACATCTAAAAAACAAAGCAACAGAGCCTAGGGCACTTCCACTTATGGTCCTATAGCTTAGGGAAATTAAAATCAAAAGACACAGCCACCCCAAAGGTTGGGACGGCTCTGTTTACAAGAACCTGGTTTACGGTACAAGTTCAATATCGCAGAAAGTGAAAAATGGATAAAGAAGTTGTGGTACTTACGTACAATGCAGTATCACTCAGCAATGAAATCTATGTCATCAGGCCCGTAGCAGCATAATGAGTGGATTCAGGTACGATGATTCTAACTGAAATAAGTCACACAGGAAAAGAAACATCATAAGATATCACTAATACACGGAATGTAAACTTGGCTACACAGGAACTGAATTACAAAACAGAACAGGGTCTCTAATCTAGAAACCCAACTTATGCTTGCTTAAGGGGAAAGGTGAGTTGGGGTGCTGCATAAAACCAGAGATTGAAATGAGCACAGATAAAGTTCCTTAAGCCAAATATGGAATAGACAAGAGCTACTCCTTGCTCAACGAAATGGACTCAACACCCCATATTAAATGCCTAAGAGTGTACCTGACTAGGAAGTATCTTAAAACCTATGGATTGCTATGTCTCTGAAAGAGAATCAAGTGTGTGTACAGGGGCATAAACGCAGCAGTGATAGGATTGGAGAGGTTCGGTGAGCAAATGAAGACCCTTTGAAGTCATATTGCATGGTACCCATTCCACGGGTCTCAACTCTCCAGGTTTAAGGTATTCTTCCTTCAGCTAAAACATGCATGTGGAACCCAGAGTATGATCAACTGTGTGATCGGGAGACGTGTTCCAATATGTCTCAGTTTTCGTCCCCTGGTACTCGGGTGCAACATTCCAGACGCTTTACTAACACTCTCCCGACTTGGAGAGTCAGTGCCTTTAACCTCCTGTTTGGCCCAGTTTGCAATTTCTGCGGAAGATGAACAGGGATAGGGAGAACCAATGAGAGACTAGCTGGAGGTGTCTGGACGGGCAAATTTAACTCTCATTTCCCACCAGGAAGAGGAATTAACCAAAGGCTCAGCGTGCCGTGCCGGAACCAGATTAGGGCCTGAAGCCATCCTGCGGGGTTGCGGCCAGCTCACGAGAAAGCGAGTTGAAGAAAGGAGCTCAGGGGCACTGTAATTCACAAACCTGCAGAGTTATAAATGACAGCTATCGTCCAAAAATATACTGAAGTAAGGCTGCCAAGAGGACTTGAAAGCGGGGCAGAATTGCAGGAAACCGATTTCAGGAGGTAGACTGGAATTGCATTTAAAGCATAGGAAAAGAGGCAGAACGTCCACAATGATGCACTTGGCCAAAAAGGGCGTATGCGTTTTTTCCTGAATATATTCAGGAAAAAACGCATACGCCCTTTTTGGCCAACCAAGCAAGCTTGCAAAGGAAATGTGCACTACAATGAAGTCTCACTTCCCCCCGGTCCAAAGGGCCATCTGAAAAAAGTGTAAAATCCAGAAAGGCAGGACAGGCCATGGAGAACTGGGAGCCTTGTTATGCTGATGGGCGGGATGTAAATTGCCAACAGCCACTCGGGAGAAGTGTATGGTGTTTCCTGAAACATCTAAAAAACAAAGCAACAGAGCCTAGGGCACTTCCACTTATGGTCCTATAGCTTAGGGAAATTAAAATCAAAAAGACACCGCCACCCCAAAGGTTGGGACGGCTCTGTTTACAAGAACCTGGTTTACGGTACAAGTTCAATATCGCAGAAAGTGAAAAATGGATAAAGAAGTTGTGGTACTTACGTACAATGCAGTATCACTCAGCAATGAAATCTATGTCATCAGGCCCGTAGCAGCATAATGAGTGGATTCAGGTACGATGATTCTAAATGAAATAAGTCACACAGGAAAAGAAACATCATAAGATATCACTAATACACGGAATGTAACCTTGGCTACACAGGAACTGAATTACAAAACAGAACAGGGTCTCTAATCTAGAAACCCAACTTATGCTTGCTTAAGGGGAAAGGTGAGTTGGGGTGCTGCATAAAACCAGAGATTGAAATGAGCACAGATAAAGTTCCTTAAGCCAAATATGGAATAGACAAGAGCTACTCCTTGCTCAACGAAATGGACTCAACACCCCATATTAAATGCCTAAGAGTGTACCTGACTAGGAAGTATCTTAAAACCTATGGATTGCTATGTCTCTGAAAGAGAATCAAGTGTGTGTACAGGGGCATAAACGCAGCAGTGATAGGATTGGAGAGGTTCGGTGGGCAAATGAAGACCCTTTGAAGTCATATTGCATGGTACCCATTCCACGGGTCTCAACTCTCCAGGTTTAAGGTATTCTTCCTTCAGCTAAAACATGCATGTGGAACCCAGAGTATGATCAACCGTGTGATCGGGAGACGTGTTCCAATATGTCTCAGTTTTCGTCCCCTGGTACTCGGGTGCAACATTCCAGACGCTTTACTAACACTCTCCCGACTTGGAGAGTCAGTGCCTTTAACCTCCTGTTTGGCCCAGTTTGCAATTTCTGCGGAAGATGAACAGGGATAGGGAGAACCAATGAGAGACTAGCTGGAGGTGTCTGGACGGGCAAATTTAACTCTCATTTCCCACCAGGAAGAGGAATTAACCAAAGGCTCAGCGTGCCGTGCCGGAACCAGATTAGGGCCTGAAGCCATCCTGCGGGGTTGCGGCCAGCTCACGAGAAAGCGAGTTGAAGAAAGGAGCTCAGGGGCACTGTAATTCACAAACCTGCAGAGTTATAAATGACAGCTATCGTCCAAAAATATACTGAAGTAAGGCTGCCAAGAGGACTTGAAAGCGGGGCAGAATTGCAGGAAACCGATTTCAGGAGGTAGACTGGAATTGCATTTAAAGCATAGGAAAAGAGGCAGAACGTCCACAATGATGCACTTGGCCAAAAAGGGCGTATGCGTTTTTTCCTGAATATATTCAGGAAAAAACGCATACGCCCTTTTTGGCCAACCAAGCAAGCTTGCAAAGGAAATCTGCACTACAATGAAGTCTCACTTCCCCCCGGTCAAAAGGGCCATCTGAAAAAAGTGTAAAATCCAGAAAGGCAGGACAGGCCATGGAGAACTGGGAGCCTTGTTATGCTGATGGGTGGGATGTAAATTGCCAACAGCCACTCGGGAGAACTGTACGGTGTTTCCTGAAACATCTAAAAAACAAAGCAACAGAGCCTAGGGCACTTCCACTTATGGTCCTATAGCTTAGGGAAATTAAAATCAAAAGACACAGCCACCCCAAAGGTTGGGACGGCTCTGTTTACAAGAACCTGGTTTACGGTACAAGTTCAATATCGCAGAAAGTGAAAAATGGATAAAGAAGTTGTGGTACTTACGTACAATGCAGTATCACTCAGCAATGAAATCTATGTCATCAGGCCCGTAGCAGCATAATGAGTGGATTCAGGTACGATGATTCTAACTGAAATAAGTCACACAGGAAAAGAAACATCATAAGATATCACTAATACACGGAATGTAAACTTGGCTACACAGGAACTGAATTACAAAACAGAACAGGGTCTCTAATCTAGAAACCCAACTTATGCTTGCTTAAGGGGAAAGGTGAGTTGGGGTGCTGCATAAAACCAGAGATTGAAATGAGCACAGATAAAGTTCCTTAAGCCAAATATGGAATAGACAAGAGCTACTCCTTGCTCAACGAAATGGACTCAACACCCCATATTAAATGCCTAAGAGTGTACCTGACTAGGAAGTATCTTAAAACCTATGGATTGCTATGTCTCTGAAAGAGAATCAAGTGTGTGTACAGGGGCATAAACGCAGCAGTGATAGGATTGGAGAGGTTCGGTGAGCAAATGAAGACCCTTTGAAGTCATATTGCATGGTACCCATTCCACGGGTCTCAACTCTCCAGGTTTAAGGTATTCTTCCTTCAGCTAAAACATGCATGTGGAACCCAGAGTATGATCAACTGTGTGATCGGGAGACGTGTTCCAATATGTCTCAGTTTTCGTCCCCTGGTACTCGGGTGCAACATTCCAGACGCTTTACTAACACTCTCCCGACTTGGAGAGTCAGTGCCTTTAACCTCCTGTTTGGCCCAGTTTGCAATTTCTGCGGAAGATGAACAGGGATAGGGAGAACCAATGAGAGACTAGCTGGAGGTGTCTGGACGGGCAAATTTAACTCTCATTTCCCACCAGGAAGAGGAATTAAACAAAGGCTCAGCGTGCCGTGCCGGAACCAGATTAGGGCCTGAAGCCATCCTGCGGGGTTGCGGCCAGCTCACGAGAAAGCGAGTTGAAGAAAGGAGCTCAGGGGCACTGTAATTCACAAACCTGCAGAGTTATAAATGACAGCTATCGTCCAAAAATATACTGAAGTAAGGCTGCCAAGAGGACTTGAAAGCGGGGCAGAATTGCAGGAAACCGATTTCAGGAGGTAGACTGGAATTGCATTTAAAGCATAGGAAAAGAGGCAGAACGTCCACAATGATGCACTTGGCCAAAAAGGGCGTATGCGTTTTTTCCTGAATATATTCAGGAAAAAACGCATACGCCCTTTTTGGCCAACCAAGCAAGCTTGCAAAGGAAATCTGCACTACAATGAAGTCTCACTTCCCCCCGGTCAAAAGGGCCATCTGAAAAAAGTGTAAAATCCAGAAAGGCAGGACAGGCCATGGAGAACTGGGAGCCTTGTTATGCTGATGGGTGGGATGTAAATTGCCAACAGCCACTCAGGAGAACTGTATGGTGTTTCCTGAAACATCTAAAAAACAAAGCAACAGAGCCTAGGGCACTTCCACTTATGGTCCTATAGCTTAGGGAAATTAAAATCAAAAGACACAGCCACCCCAAAGGTTGGGACGGCTCTGTTTACAAGAACCTGGTTTACGGTACAAGTTCAATATCGCAGAAAGTGAAAAATGGATAAAGAAGTTGTGGTACTTACGTACAATGCAGTATCACTCAGCAATGAAATCTATGTCATCAGGCCCGTAGCAGCATAATGAGTGGATTCAGGTACGATGATTCTAACTGAAATAAGTCACACAGGAAAAGAAACATCATAAGATATCACTAATACACGGAATGTAAACTTGGCTACACAGGAACTGAATTACAAAACAGAACAGGGTCTCTAATCTAGAAACCCAACTTATGCTTGCTTAAGGGGAAAGGTGAGTTGGGGTGCTGCATAAAACCAGAGATTGAAATGAGCACAGATAAAGTTCCTTAAGCCAAATATGGAATAGACAAGAGCTACTCCTTGCTCAACGAAATGGACTCAACACCCCATATTAAATGCCTAAGAGTGTACCTGACTAGGAAGTATCTTAAAACCTATGGATTGCTATGTCTCTGAAAGAGAATCAAGTGTGTGTACAGGGGCATAAACGCAGCAGTGATAGGATTGGAGAGGTTCGGTGAGCAAATGAAGACCCTTTGAAGTCATATTGCATGGTACCCATTCCACGGGTCTCAACTCTCCAGGTTTAAGGTATTCTTCCTTCAGCTAAAACATGCATGTGGAACCCAGAGTATGATCCACCATGTGATCGAGAAACATATTCAAATGTGTCTCACTTTTCGTTCCCTGGTACTCGGGTGCAACATGCCAGAGGCTTTACGAACACTCTCCCGACTTGGAGAGTCAGTGCCTTTAACCTCCTGTTTGGCCCAGTTTGCAATTTCTGCGGAAGATGAACAGGAATAGGGAGAACCAATGAGAGACTAGCTGGAGGTGTCTGGACGGGCAAATTTAACTCTCATTTCCCACCAGGAAGAGGAATTAACCAAAGGCTCAGCGTGCCGTGCCGGAATCAGATTAGGGCCTGAAGCCTTCCTGCGGTGTTGCGGCCAGCTCACGAGAAAGCGAGTTGAAGAAAGGAGCTCAGGGGCACTGTAATTCACAAACCTGCAGAGTTATAAATGACAGCTATCGTCCAAAAATATACTGAAGTAAGGCTGCCAAGAGGACTTGAAAGCGGGGCAGAATTGCAGGAAACCGATTTCAGGAGGTAGACTGGAATTGCATTTAAAGCATAGGAAAAGAGGCAGAACGTCCACAATGATGCACTTGGCCAAAAAGGGCGTATGCGTTTTTTCCTGAATATATTCAGGAAAAAACGCATACGCACTTTTTGGCCAACCAAGCAAGCTTGCAAAGGAAATCTGCACTACAATGAAGTCTCACTTCCCCCCGGTCAAAAGGGCCATCTGAAAAAAGTGTAAAATCCAGAAAGGCAGGACAGGCCATGGAGAACTGGGAGCCTTGTTATGCTGATGGGCGGGATGTAAATTGCCAACAGCCACTCGGGAGAAGTGTATGGTGTTTCCTGAAACATCTAAAAAACAAAGCAACAGAGCCTAGGGCACTTCCACTTATGGTCCTATAGCTTAGGGAAATTAAAATCAAAAAGACACAGCCACCCCAAAGGTTGGGACGGCTCTGTTTACAAGAACCTGGTTTACGGTACAAGTTCAATATCGCAGAAAGTGAAAAATGGATAAAGAAGTTGTGGTACTTACGTACAATGCAGTATCACTCAGCAATGAAATCTATGTCATCAGGCCCGTAGCAGCATAATGAGTGGATTCAGGTATGATGATTCTAACTGAAATAAGTCACACAGAAAAAGAAACATCATAAGATATCACTAATACACGGAATGTAAACTTGGCTACACAGGAACTGAATTACAAAACAGAAGAGGGTCTCAAATTTAGAAAACCAACTTATGCTTGCTTAAGGGGAAAGGTGAGTTGGGGTGCCGCATAAAACCAGAGATTGAAATGAGCACAGATAAAGTTCCTTAAGCCAAATATGTAATAAACAAGAGCTACTCCTTGCTCAACGAAATGGATTCAACACCCCATATTAAACACATAAAAATATACCTGACTAGGAAGTATCTTAAAACCTATGGATTGCTATGTCTCCGAAAGAGAATCAAGCGTGTGTACAGGGGCATAAACGCAGCAGTGATAGGATTGGAGAGGTTCGGTGAGCAAATGAAGACCCTTTGAAGTCATATTGCATGGTACCCATTCCACGGGTCTCAACTCTCCAGGTTTAAGGTATTCTTCCTTCAGCTAAAACATGCATGTGGAACCCTGAGTATAATCAACCGTGTGATCGGGAGACGTGTTCAAGTATGTCTCAGGTTTCGTCCCCAGGTACTCGGGTGCAACATTCCAGACGCTTTACTAACACTCTCCCGACTTGGAGAGTCAGTGCCTTTAACCTCCTGTTTGGCCCAGTTTGCAATTTCTGCGGAAGATGAACAGGAATAGGGAGAACCAATGACAGACTAGCTGGAGGTGTCTGGACGGGCAAATTTAACTCTCATTTCCCACCAGGAAGAGGAATTAACCAAAGGCTCAGCGTGCCGTGCCGGAACCACATTAGGGCCTGAAGCAATCCTGCGGTGTTGCGGCCAGCTGACAAGAAAGCGAGTTGAAGAAAGGAGCTCAGGGGCACTGTAATTCACAAACCTGCAGAGTTATAAATGACAGCTATCGTCCAAAAATATACTGAAGTAAGGCTGCCAAGAGGACTTGAAAGCGGGGCAGAATTGCAGGAAACCGATTTCAGGAGGTAGACTGGAATTGCATTTAAAGCATAGGAAAAGAGGCAGAACGTCCACAATGATGCACTTGGCCAAAAAGGGCGTATGCGTTTTTTCCTGAATATATTCAGGAAAAAACGCATACGCCCTTTTTGGCCAACCAAGCAAGCTTGCAAAGGAAATGTGCACTACAATGAAGTCTCACTTCTCCCCGGTCAAAAGGGCCATCTGAAAAAAGTGTAAAATCCAGAAAGGCAGGACAGGCCATGGAGAACTGGGAGCCTTGTTATGCTGATGGGCGGGATGTAAATTGCCAACAGCCACTCGGGAGAAGTGTATGGTGTTTCCTGAAACATCTAAAAAACAAAGCAACAGAGCCTAGGGCACTTCCACTTATGGTCCTATAGCTTAGGGAAATTAAAATCAAAAAGACACCGCCACCCCAAATGTTGGGACGGCTCTGTTTACAAGAACCTGGTTTACGGTACAAGTTCAATATCGCAGAAAGTGAAAAATGGATAAAGAAGTTGTGGTACTTACGTACAATGCAGTATCACTCAGCAATGAAATCTATGTCATCAGGCCCGTAGCAGCATAATGAGTGGATTCAGGTACGATGATTCTAACTGAAATAAGTCACACAGGAAAAGAAACATCATAAGATATCACTAATACACGGAATGTAAACTTGGCTACACAGGAACTGAATTACAAAACAGAACAGGGTCTCTAATCTAGAAACCCAACTTATGCTTGCTTAAGGGGAAAGGTGAGTTGGGGTGCTGCATAAAACCAGAGATTGAAATGAGCACAGATAAAGTTCCTTAAGCCAAATATGGAATAGACAAGAGCTACTCCTTGCTCAACGAAATGGACTCAACACCCCATATTAAATGCCTAAGAGTGTACCTGACTAGGAAGTATCTTAAAACCTATGGATTGCTATGTCTCTGAAAGAGAATCAAGTGTGTGTACAGGGGCATAAACGCAGCAGTGATAGGATTGGAGAGGTTCGGTGGGCAAATGAAGACCCTTTGAAGTCATATTGCATGGTACCCATTCCACGGGTCTCAACTCTCCAGGTTTAAGGTATTCTTCCTTCAGCTAAAACATGCATGTGGAACCCAGAGTATGATCAACCGTGTGATCGGGAGACGTGTTCCAATATGTCTCAGTTTTCGTCCCCTGGTACTCGGGTGCAACATTCCAGACGCTTTACTAACACTCTCCCGACTTGGAGAGTCAGTGCCTTTAACCTCCTGTTTGGCCCAGTTTGCAATTTCTGCGGAAGATGAACAGGAATAGGGAGAACCAATGAGAGACTAGCTGGAGGTGTCTGGACGGGCAAATTTAACTCTCATTTCCCACCAGGAAGAGGAATTAACCAAAGGCTCAGCGTGCCGTGCCGGAACCAGATTAGGGCCTGAAGCCATCCTGCGGGGTTGCGGCCAGCTCACGAGAAAGCGAGTTGAAGAAAGGAGCTCAGGGGCACTGTAATTCACAAACCTGCAGAGTTATAAATGACAGCTATCGTCCAAAAATATACTGAAGTAAGGCTGCCAAGAGGACTTGAAAGCGGGGCAGAATTGCAGGAAACCGATTTCAGGAGGTAGACTGGAATTGCATTTAAAGCATAGGAAAAGAGGCAGAACGTCCACAATGATGCACTTGGCCAAAAAGGGCGTATGCGTTTTTTCCTGAATATATTCAGGAAAAAACGCATACGCCCTTTTTGGCCAACCAAGCAAGCTTGCAAAGGAAATCTGCACTACAATGAAGTCTCACTTCCCCCCGGTCAAAAGGGCCATCTGAAAAAAGTGTAAAATCCAGAAAGGCAGGACAGGCCATGGAGAACTGGGAGCCTTGTTATGCTGATGGGTGGGATGTAAATTGCCAACAGCCACTCAGGAGAACTGTATGGTGTTTCCTGAAACATCTAAAAAACAAAGCAACAGAGCCTAGGGCACTTCCACTTATGGTCCTATAGCTTAGGGAAATTAAAATCAAAAGACACAGCCACCCCAAAGGTTGGGACGGCTCTGTTTACAAGAACCTGGTTTACGGTACAAGTTCAATATCGCAGAAAGTGAAAAATGGATAAAGAAGTTGTGGTACTTACGTACAATGCAGTATCACTCAGCAATGAAATCTATGTCATCAGGCCCGTAGCAGCATAATGAGTGGATTCAGGTACGATGATTCTAACTGAAATAAGTCACACAGGAAAAGAAACATCATAAGATATCACTAATACACGGAATGTAAACTTGGCTACACAGGAACTGAATTACAAAACAGAACAGGGTCTCTAATCTAGAAACCCAACTTATGCTTGCTTAAGGGGAAAGGTGAGTTGGGGTGCTGCATAAAACCAGAGATTGAAATGAGCACAGATAAAGTTCCTTAAGCCAAATATGGAATAGACAAGAGCTACTCCTTGCTCAACGAAATGGACTCAACACCCCATATTAAATGCCTAAGAGTGTACCTGACTAGGAAGTATCTTAAAACCTATGGATTGCTATGTCTCTGAAAGAGAATCAAGTGTGTGTACAGGGGCATAAACGCAGCAGTGATAGGATTGGAGAGGTTCGGTGAGCAAATGAAGACCCTTTGAAGTCATATTGCATGGTACCCATTCCACGGGTCTCAACTCTCCAGGTTTAAGGTATTCTTCCTTCAGCTAAAACATGCATGTGGAACCCAGAGTATGATCCACCATGTGATCGAGAAACATATTCAAATGTGTCTCACTTTTCGTTCCCTGGTACTCGGGTGCAACATGCCAGAGGCTTTACGAACACTCTCCCGACTTGGAGAGTCAGTGCCTTTAACCTCCTGTTTGGCCCAGTTTGCAATTTCTGCGGAAGATGAACAGGAATAGGGAGAACCAATGAGAGACTAGCTGGAGGTGTCTGGACGGGCAAATTTAACTCTCATTTCCCACCAGGAAGAGGAATTAACCAAAGGCTCAGCGTGCCGTGCCGGAATCAGATTAGGGCCTGAAGCCTTCCTGCGGTGTTGCGGCCAGCTCACGAGAAAGCGAGTTGAAGAAAGGAGCTCAGGGGCACTGTAATTCACAAACCTGCAGAGTTATAAATGACAGCTATCGTCCAAAAATATACTGAAGTAAGGCTGCCAAGAGGACTTGAAAGCGGGGCAGAATTGCAGGAAACCGATTTCAGGAGGTAGACTGGAATTGCATTTAAAGCATAGGAAAAGAGGCAGAACGTCCACAATGATGCACTTGGCCAAAAAGGGCGTATGCGTTTTTTCCTGAATATATTCAGGAAAAAACGCATACGCACTTTTTGGCCAACCAAGCAAGCTTGCAAAGGAAATCTGCACTACAATGAAGTCTCACTTCCCCCCGGTCAAAAGGGCCATCTGAAAAAAGTGTAAAATCCAGAAAGGCAGGACAGGCCATGGAGAACTGGGAGCCTTGTTATGCTGATGGGCGGGATGTAAATTGCCAACAGCCACTCGGGAGAAGTGTATGGTGTTTCCTGAAACATCTAAAAAACAAAGCAACAGAGCCTAGGGCACTTCCACTTATGGTCCTATAGCTTAGGGAAATTAAAATCAAAAAGACACAGCCACCCCAAAGGTTGGGACGGCTCTGTTTACAAGAACCTGGTTTACGGTACAAGTTCAATATCGCAGAAAGTGAAAAATGGATAAAGAAGTTGTGGTACTTACGTACAATGCAGTATCACTCAGCAATGAAATCTATGTCATCAGGCCCGTAGCAGCATAATGAGTGGATTCAGGTATGATGATTCTAACTGAAATAAGTCACACAGAAAAAGAAACATCATAAGATATCACTAATACACGGAATGTAAACTTGGCTACACAGGAACTGAATTACAAAACAGAAGAGGGTCTCAAATTTAGAAAACCAACTCATGCTTGCTTAAGGGGAAAGGTGAGTTGGGGTGCCGCATAAAACCAGAGATTGAAATGAGCACAGATAAAGTTCCTTAAGCCAAATATGGAATAGACAAGAGCTACTCCTTGCTCAACGAAATGGACTCAACACCCCATATTAAATGCCTAAGAGTGTACCTGACTAGGAAGTATCTTAAAACCTATGGATTGCTATGTCTCTGAAAGAGAATCAAGTGTGTGTACAGGGGCATAAACGCAGCAGTGATAGGATTGGAGAGGTTCGGTGGGCAAATGAAGACCCTTTGAAGTCATATTGCATGGTACCCATTCCACGGGTCTCAACTCTCCAGGTTTAAGGTATTCTTCCTTCAGCTAAAACATGCATGTGGAACCCTGAGTATAATCAACCGTGTGATCGGGAGACGTGTTCAAGTATGTCTCAGGTTTCGTCCCCAGGTACTCGGGTGCAACATTCCAGACGCTTTACTAACACTCTCCCGACTTGGAGAGTCAGTGCCTTTAACCTCCTGTTTGGCCCAGTTTGCAATTTCTGCGGAAGATGAACAGGAATAGGGAGAACCAATGACAGACTAGCTGGAGGTGTCTGGACGGGCAAATTTAACTCTCATTTCCCACCAGGAAGAGGAATTAACCAAAGGCTCAGCGTGCCGTGCCGGAACCACATTAGGGCCTGAAGCAATCCTGCGGTGTTGCGGCCAGCTGACAAGAAAGCGAGTTGAAGAAAGGAGCTCAGGGGCACTGTAATTCACAAACCTGCAGAGTTATAAATGACAGCTATCGTCCAAAAATATACTGAAGTAAGGCTGCCAAGAGGACTTGAAAGCGGGGCAGAATTGCAGGAAACCGATTTCAGGAGGTAGACTGGAATTGCATTTAAAGCATAGGAAAAGAGGCAGAACGTCCACAATGATGCACTTGGCCAAAAAGGGCGTATGCGTTTTTTCCTGAATATATTCAGGAAAAAACGCATACGCCCTTTTTGGCCAACCAAGCAAGCTTGCAAAGGAAATGTGCACTACAATGAAGTCTCACTTCTCCCCGGTCAAAAGGGCCATCTGAAAAAAGTGTAAAATCCAGAAAGGCAGGACAGGCCATGGAGAACTGGGAGCCTTGTTATGCTGATGGGCGGGATGTAAATTGCCAACAGCCACTCGGGAGAAGTGTATGGTGTTTCCTGAAACATCTAAAAAACAAAGCAACAGAGCCTAGGGCACTTCCACTTATGGTCCTATAGCTTAGGGAAATTAAAATCAAAAAGACACCGCCACCCCAAATGTTGGGACGGCTCTGTTTACAAGAACCTGGTTTACGGTACAAGTTCAATATCGCAGAAAGTGAAAAATGGATAAAGAAGTTGTGGTACTTACGTACAATGCAGTATCACTCAGCAATGAAATCTATGTCATCAGGCCCGTAGCAGCATAATGAGTGGATTCAGGTACGATGATTCTAACTGAAATAAGTCACACAGGAAAAGAAACATCATAAGATATCACTAATACACGGAATGTAAACTTGGCTACACAGGAACTGAATTACAAAACAGAACAGGGTCTCTAATCTAGAAACCCAACTTATGCTTGCTTAAGGGGAAAGGTGAGTTGGGGTGCTGCATAAAACCAGAGATTGAAATGAGCACAGATAAAGTTCCTTAAGCCAAATATGGAATAGACAAGAGCTACTCCTTGCTCAACGAAATGGACTCAACACCCCATATTAAATGCCTAAGAGTGTACCTGACTAGGAAGTATCTTAAAACCTATGGATTGCTATGTCTCTGAAAGAGAATCAAGTGTGTGTACAGGGGCATAAACGCAGCAGTGATAGGATTGGAGAGGTTCGGTGGGCAAATGAAGACCCTTTGAAGTCATATTGCATGGTACCCATTCCACGGGTCTCAACTCTCCAGGTTTAAGGTATTCTTCCTTCAGCTAAAACATGCATGTGGAACCCAGAGTATGATCAACCGTGTGATCGGGAGACGTGTTCCAATATGTCTCAGTTTTCGTCCCCTGGTACTCGGGTGCAACATTCCAGACGCTTTACTAACACTCTCCCGACTTGGAGAGTCAGTGCCTTTAACCTCCTGTTTGGCCCAGTTTGCAATTTCTGCGGAAGATGAACAGGAATAGGGAGAACCAATGAGAGACTAGCTGGAGGTGTCTGGACGGGCAAATTTAACTCTCATTTCCCACCAGGAAGAGGAATTAACCAAAGGCTCAGCGTGCCGTGCCGGAACCAGATTAGGGCCTGAAGCCATCCTGCGGGGTTGCGGCCAGCTCACGAGAAAGCGAGTTGAAGAAAGGAGCTCAGGGGCACTGTAATTCACAAACCTGCAGAGTTATAAATGACAGCTATCGTCCAAAAATATACTGAAGTAAGGCTGCCAAGAGGACTTGAAAGCGGGGCAGAATTGCAGGAAACCGATTTCAGGAGGTAGACTGGAATTGCATTTAAAGCATAGGAAAAGAGGCAGAACGTCCACAATGATGCACTTGGCCAAAAAGGGCGTATGCGTTTTTTCCTGAATATATTCAGGATAAAACGCATACGCCCTTTTTGGCCAACCAAGCAAGCTTGCAAAGGAAATCTGCACTACAATGAAGTCTCACTTCCCACCGGTCAAAAGGGCCATCTGAAAAAAGTGTAAAATCCAGAAAGGCAGGACAGGCCATGGAGAACTGGGAGCCTTGTTATGCTGATGGGCGGGATGTCAATTGCCAACAGCCACTCGGGAGAAGTGTATGGTGTTTCCTGAAACATCTAAAAAACAAAGCAACAGAGCCTAGGGCACTTCCACTTATGGTCCTATAGCTTAGGGAAATTAAAATCAAAAGACACAGCCACCCCAAAGGTTGGGACGGCTCTGTTTACAAGAACCTGGTTTACGGTACAAGTTCAATATCGCAGAAAGTGAAAAATGGATAAAGAAGTGGTGGTACTTACGTACAATGCAATATCACACAGCAATGAAATCTATGTCATCAGGCCCGTAGCAGCATAATGAGTGGATTCAGGTATGATGATTCTAACTGAAATAAGTCACACAGAAAAAGAAACATCATAAGATATCACTAATACACGGAATATAAACGTGGCTACACAGGAACTGAATTGCAAAACAGAACAGTGACTCAAATTTAGAAAACCAACTTATGCTTGCTTAAGGGGAAAGGTGAGTTGGGGAGTTGCATAAAACCAGAGATTGAAATGAGCACAGATAAAGTTCCTTAAGCCAAGTATGGAATAGACAAGAGCTACTCCTTGCTCAAGGAAATGGACTCAACACCCCATATTAAACGCCTAAGAGTGTACCTGACTAGGAAGTATCTTAAAACCTATGAATTGCTATGTCTCCGAAAGAGAATCAAGCGTGTGTACAGGGGCATAAACGCAGCAGTGATAGATATGGAGAGTTTCGGTGAGCAAATGAAGACCCTTTGAAGTCATATTGCATGGTACCCATTCCACGGGTCTCAACTCTACAGGTTTAAGGTATTCTTCCTTCAGCTAAAACATGCATGTGGAACCCAGAGTATGATCAACCGTGTGATCGGGAGACGTGTTCCAATATGTCTCAGTTTTCGTCCCCTGGTACTCGGGTGCAACATTCCAGACGCTTTACTAACACTCTCCCGCTTTACTACTAACACTGACTTGGAGAGTCAGTGCCTTTAACCTCCTGTTTGGCCCAGTTTGCAATTTCTGCGGAAGATGAACAGGAATAGGCAGAACCAATGACAGACTAGCTGGAGGTGTCTGGACGGGCAAATTTAACTCTCATTTCCCACCAGGAAGAGGAATTAACCAAAGGCTCAGCGTGCCGTGCCGGAACCAGATTAGGGTCTGAAGCCATCCTGCGGTGTTGCGGCCAGCTCACGAGAAAGCGAGTTGAAGAAAGGAGCTCAGGGGCACTGTAATTCACAAACCTGCAGAGTTATAAATGACAGCTATCGTCCAAAAATATACTGAAGTAAGGCTGCCAAGAGGACTTGAAAGCGGGGCAGAATTGCAGGAAACCGATTTCAGGAGGTAGACTGGAATTGCATTTAAAGCATAGGAAAAGAGGCAGAACGTCCACAATGATGCACTTGGCCAAAAAGGGCGTATGCGTTATTTCCTGAATATATTCAGGAAAAAACGCATACGCCCTTTTTGGCCAACCAAGCAAGCTTGCAAAGGAAATCTGCACTACAATGAAGTCTCACTTCCCCCCGGTCAAAAGGGCCATCTGAAAAAAGTGTAAAATCCAGAAAGGCAGGACAGGCCATGGAGAACTGGGAGCCTTGTTATGCTGATGGGCGGGATGTAAATTGCCAACAGCCACTCGGGAGAAGTGTATGGTGTTTCCTGAAACATCTAAAAAACAAAGCAACAGAGCCTAGGGCACTTCCACTTATGGTCCTATAGCTTAGGGAAATTAAAATCAAAAAGACACAGCCACCCCAAAGGTTGGGACGGCTCTGTTTACAAGAACCTGGTTTACGGTACAAGTTCAATATCGCAGAAAGTGAAAAATGGATAAAGAAGTTGTGGTACTTACGTACAATGCAGTATCACTCAGCAATGAAATCTATGTCATCAGGCCCGTAGCAGCATAATGAGTGGATTCAGGTATGATGATTCTAACTGAAATAAGTCACACAGAAAAAGAAACATCATAAGATATCACTAATACACGGAATGTAAACTTGGCTACACAGGAACTGAATTACAAAACAGAAGAGGGTCTCAAATTTAGAAAACCAACTTATGCTTGCTTAAGGGGAAAGGTGAGTTGGGGTGCCGCATAAAACCAGAGATTGAAATGAGCACAGATAAAGTTCCTTAAGCCAAATATGTAATAAACAAGAGCTACTCCTTGCTCAACGAAATGGATTCAACACCCCATATTAAACACATAAAAATATACCTGACTAGGAAGTATCTTAAAACCTATGGATTGCTATGTCTCCGAAAGAGAATCAAGCGTGTGTACAGGGGCATAAACGCAGCAGTGATAGGATTGGAGAGGTTCGGTGAGCAAATGAAGACCCTTTGAAGTCATATTGCATGGTACCCATTCCACGGGTCTCAACTCTCCAGGTTTAAGGTATTCTTCCTTCAGCTAAAACATGCATGTGGAACCCTGAGTATAATCAACCGTGTGATCGGGAGACGTGTTCAAGTATGTCTCAGGTTTCGTCCCCAGGTACTCGGGTGCAACATTCCAGACGCTTTACTAACACTCTCCCGACTTGGAGAGTCAGTGCCTTTAACCTCCTGTTTGGCCCAGTTTGCAATTTCTGCGGAAGATGAACAGGAATAGGGAGAACCAATGAGAGACTAGCTGGAGGTGTCTGGACGGGCAAATTTAACTCTCATTTCCCACCAGGAAGAGGAATTAACCAAAGGCTCAGCGTGCCGTGCCGGAACCACATTAGGGCCTGAAGCAATCCTGCGGTGTTGCGGCCAGCTGACAAGAAAGCGAGTTGAAGAAAGGAGCTCAGGGGCACTGTAATTCACAAACCTGCAGAGTTATAAATGACAGCTATCGTCCAAAAATATACTGAAGTAAGGCTGCCAAGAGGACTTGAAAGCGGGGCAGAATTGCAGGAAACCGATTTCAGGAGGTAGACTGGAATTGCATTTAAAGCATAGGAAAAGAGGCAGAACGTCCACAATGATGCACTTGGCCAAAAAGGGCGTATGCGTTTTTTCCTGAATATATTCAGGAAAAAACGCATACACCCTTTTTGGCCAACCAAGCAAGCTTGCAAAGGAAATGTGCACTACAATGAAGTCTCACTTCCCCCCGGTCAAAAGGGCCATCTGAAAAAAGTGTAAAATCCAGAAAGGCAGGACAGGCCATGGAGAACTGGGAGCCTTGTTATGCTGATGGGCGGGATGTAAATTGCCAACAGCCACTCGGGAGAAGTGTATGGTGTTTCCTGAAACATCTAAAAAACAAAGCAACAGAGCCTAGGGCACTTCCACTTATGGTCCTATAGCTTAGGGAAATTAAAATCAAAAAGACACAGCCACCCCAAAGGTTGGGACGGCTCTGTTTACAAGAACCTGGTTTACGGTACAAGTTCAATATCGCAGAAAGTGAAAAATGGATAAAGAAGTTGTGGTACTTACGTACAATGCAGTATCACTCAGCAATGAAATCTATGTCATCAGGCCCGTAGCAGCATAATGAGTGGATTCAGGTATGATGATTCTAACTGAAATAAGTCACACAGAAAAAGAAACATCATAAGATATCACTAATACACGGAATGTAAACTTGGCTACACAGGAACTGAATTACAAAACAGAAGAGGGTCTCAAATTTAGAAAACCAACTTATGCTTGCTTAAGGGGAAAGGTGAGTTGGGGTGCCGCATAAAACCAGAGATTGAAATGAGCACAGATAAAGTTCCTTAAGCCAAATATGTAATAAACAAGAGCTACTCCTTGCTCAACGAAATGGATTCAACACCCCATATTAAACACATAAAAATATACCTGACTAGGAAGTATCTTAAAACCTATGGATTGCTATGTCTCCGAAAGAGAATCAAGCGTGTGTACAGGGGCATAAACGCAGCAGTGATAGGATTGGAGAGGTTCGGTGAGCAAATGAAGACCCTTTGAAGTCATATTGCATGGTACCCATTCCACGGGTCTCAACTCTCCAGGTTTAAGGTATTCTTCCTTCAGCTAAAACATGCATGTGGAACCCTGAGTATAATCAACCGTGTGATCGGGAGACGTGTTCAAGTATGTCTCAGGTTTCGTCCCCAGGTACTCGGGTGCAACATTCCAGACGCTTTACTAACACTCTCCCGACTTGGAGAGTCAGTGCCTTTAACCTCCTGTTTGGCCCAGTTTGCAATTTCTGCGGAAGATGAACAGGAATAGGGAGAACCAATGAGAGACTAGCTGGAGGTGTCTGGACGGGCAAATTTAACTCTCATTTCCCACCAGGAAGAGGAATTAACCAAAGGCTCAGCGTGCCGTGCCGGAACCACATTAGGGCCTGAAGCAATCCTGCGGTGTTGCGGCCAGCTGACAAGAAAGCGAGTTGAAGAAAGGAGCTCAGGGGCACTGTAATTCACAAACCTGCAGAGTTATAAATGACAGCTATCGTCCAAAAATATACTGAAGTAAGGCTGCCAAGAGGACTTGAAAGCGGGGCAGAATTGCAGGAAACCGATTTCAGGAGGTAGACTGGAATTGCATTTAAAGCATAGGAAAAGAGGCAGAACGTCCACAATGATGCACTTGGCCAAAAAGGGCGTATGCGTTTTTTCCTGAATATATTCAGGAAAAAACGCATACACCCTTTTTGGCCAACCAAGCAAGCTTGCAAAGGAAATGTGCACTACAATGAAGTCTCACTTCCCCCCGGTCAAAAGGGCCATCTGAAAAAAGTGTAAAATCCAGAAAGGCAGGACAGGCCATGGAGAACTGGGAGCCTTGTTATGCTGATGGGCGGGATGTAAATTGCCAACAGCCACTCGGGAGAAGTGTATGGTGTTTCCTGAAACATCTAAAAAACAAAGCAACAGAGCCTAGGGCACTTCCACTTATGGTCCTATAGCTTAGGGAAATTAAAATCAAAAAGACACCGCCACCTCAAAGGTTGGGACGGCTCTGTTTACAAGAACCTGGTTTACGGTACAAGTTCAATATCGCAGAAAGTGAAAAATGGATAAAGAAGTTGTGGTACTTACGTACAATGCAGTATCACTCAGCAATGAAATCTATGTCATCAGGCCCGTAGCAGCATAATGAGTGGATTCAGGTACGAAGATTCTAACTGAAATAAGTCACACAGGAAAAGAAACATCATAAGATATCACTAATACACGGAATGTAAACTTGGCTACACAGGAACTGAATTACAAAACAGAACAGGGTCTCTAATCTAGAAACCCAACTTATGCTTGCTTAAGGGGAAAGGTGAGTTGGGGTGCTGCATAAAACCAGAGATTGAAATGAGCACAGATAAAGTTCCTTAAGCCAAATATGGAATAGACAAGAGCTACTCCTTGCTCAACGAAATGGACTCAACACCCCATATTAAATGCCTAAGAGTGTACCTGACTAGGAAGTATCTTAAAACCTATGGATTGCTATGTCTCTGAAAGAGAATCAAGTGTGTGTACAGGGGCATAAACGCAGCAGTGATAGGATTGGAGAGGTTCGGTGGGCAAATGAAGACCCTTTGAAGTCATATTGCATGGTACCCATTCCACGGGTCTCAACTCTCCAGGTTTAAGGTATTCTTCCTTCAGCTAAAACATGCATGTGGAACCCAGAGTATGATCAACCGTGTGATCGGGAGACGTGTTCCAATATGTCTCAGTTTTCGTCCCCTGGTACTCGGGTGCAACATTCCAGACGCTTTACTAACACTCTCCCGACTTGGAGAGTCAGTGCCTTTAACCTCCTGTTTGGCCCAGTTTGCAATTTCTGCGGAAGATGAACAAGAATAGGGAGAACCAATGAGAGACTAGCTGGAGGTGTCTGGACGGGCAAATTTAACTCTCATTTCCCACCAGGAAGAGGAATTAACCAAAGGCTCAGCGTGCCGTGCCGGAACCAGATTAGGGCCTGAAGCCATCCTGCGGGGTTGCGGCCAGCTCACGAGAAAGCGAGTTGAAGAAAGGAGCTCAGGGGCACTGTAATTCACAAACCTGCAGAGTTATAAATGACAGCTATCGTCCAAAAATATACTGAAGTAAGGCTGCCAAGAGGACTTGAAAGCGGGGCAGAATTGCAGGAAACCGATTTCAGGAGGTAGACTGGAATTGCATTTAAAGCATAGGAAAAGAGGCAGAACGTCCACAATGATGCACTTGGCCAAAAAGGGCGTATGCGTTTTTTCCTGAATATATTCAGGATAAAACGCATACGCCCTTTTTGGCCAACCAAGCAAGCTTGCAAAGGAAATCTGCACTACAATGAAGTCTCACTTCCCCCCGGTCAAAAGGGCCATCTGAAAAAAGTGTAAAATCCAGAAAGGCAGGACAGGCCATGGAGAACTGGGAGCCTTGTTACGCTGATGGGCGGGATGTCAATTGCCAACAGCCACTCGGGAGAAGTGTATGGTGTTTCCTGAAACATCTAAAAAACAAAGCAACAGAGCCTAGGGCACTTCCACTTATGGTCCTATAGCTTAGGGAAATTAAAATCAAAAGACACAGCCACCCCAAAGGTTGGGACGGCTCTGTTTACAAGAACCTGGTTTACGGTACAAGTTCAATATCGCAGAAAGTGAAAAATGGATAAAGAAGTTGTGGTACTTACGTACAATGCAATATCACTCAGCAATGAAATCTACGTCATCAGGCCCGTAGCAGCATAATGAGTGGATTCAGGTACGATGATTCTAACTGAAATAAGTCACACAGGAAAAGAAACATCATAAGATATCACTAATACACGGAATGTAAACTTGGCTACACAGGAACTGAATTACAAAACAGAACAGGGTCTCTAATTTAGAAACCCAACTTATGCTTGCTTAAGGGGAAAGGTGAGTTGGGGTGCTGCATAAAACCAGAGATTGAAATGAGCACAGATAAAGTTCCTTAAGCCAAATATGGAATAGACAAGAGCTACTCCTTGCTCAACGAAATGGACTCAACACCCCATATTAAATGCCTAAGAGTGTACCTGACTAGGAAGTATCTTAAAACCTATGGATTGCTATGTGTCTGAAAGAGAATCAAGTGTGTGTACAGGGGCATAAACGCAGCAGTGATAGGATTGGAGAGGTTCGGTGAGCAAATGAAGACCCTTTGAAGTCATATTGCATGGTACCCATTCCACGGGTCTCAACTCTCCAGGTTTAAGGTATTCTTCCTTCAGCTAAAACATGCATGTGGAACCCAGAGTATGATCAACCGTGTGATCGGGAGACGTGTTCCAATATGTCTCAGTTTTCGTCCCCTGGTACTCGGGTGCAACATTCCAGACGCTTTACTAACACTCTCCCGACTTGGAGAGTCAGTGCCTTTAACCTCCTGTTTGGCCCAGTTTGCAATTTCTGCGGAAGATGAACAGGAATAGGGAGAACCAATGAGAGACTAGCTGGAGGTGTCTGGACGGGCAAATTTAACTCTCATTTCCCACCAGGAAGAGGAATTAACCAAAGGCTCAGCGTGCCGTGCCGGAACCAGATTAGGGCCTGAAGCCATCCTGCGGGGTTGCGGCCAGCTCACGAGAAAGCGAGTTGAAGAAAGGAGCTCAGGGGCACTGTAATTCACAAACCTGCAGAGTTATAAATGACAGCTATCGTCCAAAAATATACTGAAGTAAGGCTGCCAAGAGGACTTGAAAGCGGGGCAGAATTGCAGGAAACCGATTTCAGGAGGTAGACTGGAATTGCATTGAAAGCATAGGAAAAGAGGCAGAACGTCCACAATGATGCACTTGGCCAAAAAGGGCGTATGCGTTTTTTCCTGAATATATTCAGGAAAAAACGCATACGCCCTTTTTGGCCAACCAAGCAAGCTTGCAAAGGAAATCTGCACTACAATGAAGTCTCACTTCCCCCCGGTCAAAAGGGCCATCTGAAAAAAGTGTAAAATCCAGAAAGGCAGGACAGGCCATGGAGAACTGGGAGCCTTGTTATGCTGATGGGCGGGATGTCAATTGCCAACAGCCACTCGGGAGAAGTGTATGGTGTTTCCTGAAACATCTAAAAAACAAAGCAACAGAGCCTAGGGCACTTCCACTTATGGTCCTATAGCTTAGGGAAATTAAAATCAAAAGACACAGCCACCCCAAAGGTTGGGACGGCTCTGTTTACAAGAACCTGGTTTACGGTACAAGTTCAATATCGCAGAAAGTGAAAAATGGATAAAGAAGTTGTGGTACTTACGTACAATGCAATATCACTCAGCAATGAAATCTATGTCATCAGGCCCGTAGCAGCATAATGAGTGGATTCAGGTACGATGATTCTAACTGAAATAAGTCACACAGAAAAAGAAACATCATAAGATATCACTAATACACGGAATGTAAACTTGGCTACACAGGAACTGAATTACAAAACAGAACAGGGTCTCTAATTTAGAAACCCAACTTATGCTTGCTTAAGGGGAAAGGTGAGTTGGGGTGCTGCATAAAACCAGAGATTGAAATGAGCACAGATAAAGTTCCTTAAGCCAAATATGGAATAGACAAGAGCTACTCCTTGCTCAACGAAATGGACTCAACACCCCATATTAAATGCCTAAGAGTGTACCTGACTAGGAAGTATCTTAAAACCTATGGATTGCTATGTGTCTGAAAGAGAATCAAGTGTGTGTACAGGGGCATAAACGCAGCAGTGATAGGATTGGAGAGGTTCGGTGAGCAAATGAAGACCCTTTGAAGTCATATTGCATGGTACCCATTCCACGGGTCTCAACTCTCCAGGTTTAAGGTATTCTTCCTTCAGCTAAAACATGCATGTGGAACCCAGAGTATGATCAACCGTGTGATCGGGAGACGTGTTCCAATATGTCTCAGTTTTCGTCCCCTGGTACTCGGGTGCAACATTCCAGACGCTTTACTAACACTCTCCCGACTTGGAGAGTCAGTGCCTTTAACCTCCTGTTTGGCCCAGTTTGCAATTTCTGCGGAAGATGAACAGGAATAGGGAGAACCAATGAGAGACTAGCTGGAGGTGTCTGGACGGGCAAATTTAACTCTCATTTCCCACCAGGAAGAGGAATTAACCAAAGGCTCAGCGTGCCGTGCCGGAACCAGATTAGGGCCTGAAGCCATCCTGCGGGGTTGCGGCCAGCTCACGAGAAAGCGAGTTGAAGAAAGGAGCTCAGGGGCACTGTAATTCACAAACCTGCAGAGTTATAAATGACAGCTATCGTCCAAAAATATACTGAAGTAAGGCTGCCAAGAGGACTTGAAAGCGGGGCAGAATTGCAGGAAACCGATTTCAGGAGGTAGACTGGAATTGCATTTAAAGCATAGGAAAAGAGGCAGAACGTCCACAATGATGCACTTGGCCAAAAAGGGCGTATGCGTTTTTTCCTGAATATATTCAGGAAAAAACGCATACGCCCTTTTTGGCCAACCAAGCAAGCTTGCAAAGGAAATGTGCACTACAATGAAGTCTCACTTCCCCCCGGTCAAAAGGGCCATCTGAAAAAAGTGTAAAATCCAGAAAGGCAGGACAGGCCATGGAGAACTGGGAGCCTTGTTATGCTGATGGGCGGGATGTAAATTGCCAACAGCCACTCGGGAGAAGTGTATGGTGTTTCCTGAAACATCTAAAAAACAAAGCAACAGAGCCTAGGGCACTTCCACTTATGGTCCTATAGCTTAGGGAAATTAAAATCAAAAAGACACAGACACCCCAAAGGTTGGGACGGCTCTGTTTACAAGAACCTGGTTTACGGTACAAGTTCAATATCGCAGAAAGTGAAAAATGGATAAAGAAGTTGTGGTACTTACGTACAATGCAGTATCACTCAGCAATGAAATCTATGTCATCAGGCCCGTAGCAGCATAATGAGTGGATTCAGGTACGATGATTCTAACTGAAATAAGTCACACAGAAAAAGAAACATCATAAGATATCACTAATACACGGAATGTAAACTTGGCTACACAGGAACTGAATTACAAAACAGAACAGGGTCTCAAATTTAGAAACCCAACTTATGCTTGCTTAAGGGGAAAGGTGAGTTGGGGTGCTGCATAAAACCAGAGATTGAAATGAGCACAGATAAAGTTCCTTAAGCCAAATATGGAATAGACAAGAGCTACTCCTTGCTCAACGAAATGGACTCAACACCCCATATTAAATGCCTAAGAGTGTACCTGACTAGGAAGTATCTTAAAACCTATGGATTGCTATGTCTCTGAAAGAGAATCAAGTGTGTGTACAGGGGCATAAACGCAGCAGTGATAGGATTGGAGAGGTTCGGTGAGCAAATGAAGACCCTTTGAAGTCATATTGCATGGTACCCATTCCACGGGTCTCAACTCTCCAGGTTTAAGGTATTCTTCCTTCAGCTAAAACATGCATGTGGAACCCAGAGTATGATCAACTGTGTGATCGGGAGACGTGTTCCAATATGTCTCAGTTTTCGTCCCCTGGTACTCGGGTGCAACATTCCAGACGCTTTACTAACACTCTCCCGACTTGGAGAGTCAGTGCCTTTAACCTCCTGTTTGGCCCAGTTTGCAATTTCTGCGGAAGATGAACAGGGATAGGGAGAACCAATGAGAGACTAGCTGGAGGTGTCTGGACGGGCAAATTTAACTCTCATTTCCCACCAGGAAGAGGAATTAACCAAAGGCTCAGCGTGCCGTGCCGGAACCAGATTAGGGCCTGAAGCCATCCTGCGGGGTTGCGGCCAGCTCACGAGAAAGCGAGTTGAAGAAAGGAGCTCAGGGGCACTGTAATTCACAAACCTGCAGAGTTATAAATGACAGCTATCGTCCAAAAATATACTGAAGTAAGGCTGCCAAGAGGACTTGAAAGCGGGGCAGAATTGCAGGAAACCGATTTCAGGAGGTAGACTGGAATTGCATTTAAAGCATAGGAAAAGAGGCAGAACGTCCACAATGATGCACTTGGCCAAAAAGGGCGTATGCGTTTTTTCCTGAATATATTCAGGAAAAAACGCATACGCCCTTTTTGGCCAACCAAGCAAGCTTGCAAAGGAAATCTGCACTACAATGAAGTCTCACTTCCCCCCGGTCCAAAGGGCCATCTGAAAAAAGTGTAAAATCCAGAAAGGCAGGACAGGCCATGGAGAACTGGGAGCCTTGTTATGCTGATGGGCGGGATGTCAATTGCCAACAGCCACTCGGGAGAAGTGTATGGTGTTTCCTGAAACATCTAAAAAACAAAGCAACAGAGCCTAGGGCACTTCCACTTATGGTCCTATAGCTTAGGGAAATTAAAATCAAAAAGACACCGCCACCCCAAAGGTTGGGACGGCTCTGTTTACAAGAACCTGGTTTACGGTACAAGTTCAATATCGCAGAAAGTGAAAAATGGATAAAGAAGTGGTGGTACTTACGTACAATGCAGTATCACTCAGCAATGAAATCTATGTCATCAGGCCCGTAGCAGCATAATGAGTGGATTCAGGTACGATGATTCTAAATGAAATAAGTCACACAGGAAAAGAAACATCATAAGATATCACTAATACACGGAATGTAACCTTGGCTACACAGGAACTGAATTACAAAACAGAACAGGGTCTCTAATCTAGAAACCCAACTTATGCTTGCTTAAGGGGAAAGGTGAGTTGGGGTGCTGCATAAAACCAGAGATTGAAATGAGCACAGATAAAGTTCCTTAAGCCAAATATGGAATAGACAAGAGCTACTCCTTGCTCAACGAAATGGACTCAACACCCCATATTAAATGCCTAAGAGTGTACCTGACTAGGAAGTATCTTAAAACCTATGGATTGCTATGTCTCTGAAAGAGAATCAAGTGTGTGTACAGGGGCATAAACGCAGCAGTGATAGGATTGGAGAGGTTCGGTGGGCAAATGAAGACCCTTTGAAGTCATATTGCATGGTACCCATTCCACGGGTCTCAACTCTCCAGGTTTAAGGTATTCTTCCTTCAGCTAAAACATGCATGTGGAACCCAGAGTATGATCAACCGTGTGATCGGGAGACGTGTTCCAATATGTCTCAGTTTTCGTCCCCTGGTACTCGGGTGCAACATTCCAGACGCTTTACTAACACTCTCCCGACTTGGAGAGTCAGTGCCTTTAACCTCCTGTTTGGCCCAGTTTGCAATTTCTGCGGAAGATGAACAGGGATAGGGAGAACCAATGAGAGACTAGCTGGAGGTGTCTGGACGGGCAAATTTAACTCTCATTTCCCACCAGGAAGAGGAATTAACCAAAGGCTCAGCGTGCCGTGCCGGAACCAGATTAGGGCCTGAAGCCATCCTGCGGGGTTGCGGCCAGCTCACGAGAAAGCGAGTTGAAGAAAGGAGCTCAGGGGCACTGTAATTCACAAACCTGCAGAGTTATAAATGACAGCTATCGTCCAAAAATATACTGAAGTAAGGCTGCCAAGAGGACTTGAAAGCGGGGCAGAATTGCAGGAAACCGATTTCAGGAGGTAGACTGGAATTGCATTTAAAGCATAGGAAAAGAGGCAGAACGTCCACAATGATGCACTTGGCCAAAAAGGGCGTATGCGTTTTTTCCTGAATATATTCAGGAAAAAACGCATACGCCCTTTTTGGCCAACCAAGCAAGCTTGCAAAGGAAATCTGCACTACAATGAAGTCTCACTTCCCCCCGGTCAAAAGGGCCATCTGAAAAAAGTGAAAAATCCAGAAAGGCAGGACAGGCCATGGAGAACTGGGAGCCTTGTTATGCTGATGGGTGGGATGTAAATTGCCAACAGCCACTCGGGAGAACTGTACGGTGTTTCCTGAAACATCTAAAAAACAAAGCAACAGAGCCTAGGGCACTTCCACTTATGGTCCTATAGCTTAGGGAAATTAAAATCAAAAGACACAGCCACCCCAAAGGTTGGGACGGCTCTGTTTACAAGAACCTGGTTTACGGTACAAGTTCAATATCGCAGAAAGTGAAAAATGGATAAAGAAGTTGTGGTACTTACGTACAATGCAGTATCACTCAGCAATGAAATCTATGTCATCAGGCCCGTAGCAGCATAATGAGTGGATTCAGGTACGATGATTCTAACTGAAATAAGTCACACAGGAAAAGAAACATCATAAGATATCACTAATACACGGAATGTAAACTTGGCTACACAGGAACTGAATTACAAAACAGAACAGGGTCTCTAATCTAGAAACCCAACTTATGCTTGCTTAAGGGGAAAGGTGAGTTGGGGTGCTGCATAAAACCAGAGATTGAAATGAGCACAGATAAAGTTCCTTAAGCCAAATATGGAATAGACAAGAGCTACTCCTTGCTCAACGAAATGGACTCAACACCCCATATTAAATGCCTAAGAGTGTACCTGACTAGGAAGTATCTTAAAACCTATGGATTGCTATGTCTCTGAAAGAGAATCAAGTGTGTGTACAGGGGCATAAACGCAGCAGTCATAGGATTGGAGAGGTTCGGTGAGCAAATGAAGACCCTTTGAAGTCATATTGCATGGTACCCATTCCACGGGTCTCAACTCTCCAGGTTTAAGGTATTCTTCCTTCAGCTAAAACATGCATGTGGAACCCAGAGTATGATCAACTGTGTGATCGGGAGACGTGTTCCAATATGTCTCAGTTTTCGTCCCCTGGTACTCGGGTGCAACATTCCAGACGCTTTACTAACACTCTCCCGACTTGGAGAGTCAGTGCCTTTAACCTCCTGTTTGGCCCAGTTTGCAATTTCTGCGGAAGATGAACAGGGATAGGGAGAACCAATGAGAGACTAGCTGGAGGTGTCTGGACGGGCAAATTTAACTCTCATTTCCCACCAGGAAGAGGAATTAAACAAAGGCTCAGCGTGCCGTGCCGGAACCAGATTAGGGCCTGAAGCCATCCTGCGGGGTTGCGGCCAGCTCACGAGAAAGCGAGTTGAAGAAAGGAGCTCAGGGGCACTGTAATTCACAAACCTGCAGAGTTATAAATGACAGCTATCGTCCAAAAATATACTGAAGTAAGGCTGCCAAGAGGACTTGAAAGCGGGGCAGAATTGCAGGAAACCGATTTCAGGAGGTAGACTGGAATTGCATTTAAAGCATAGGAAAAGAGGCAGAACGTCCACAATGATGCACTTGGCCAAAAAGGGCGTATGCGTTTTTTCCTGAATATATTCAGGAAAAAACGCATACGCCCTTTTTGGCCAACCAAGCAAGCTTGCAAAGGAAATCTGCACTACAATGAAGTCTCACTTCCCCCCGGTCAAAAGGGCCATCTGAAAAAAGTGTAAAATCCAGAAAGGCAGGACAGGCCATGGAGAACTGGGAGCCTTGTTATGCTGATGGGTGGGATGTAAATTGCCAACAGCCACTCGGGAGAACTGTATGGTGTTTCCTGAAACATCTAAAAAACAAAGCAACAGAGCCTAGGGCACTTCCACTTATGGTCCTATAGCTTAGGGAAATTAAAATCAAAAGACACAGCCACCCCAAAGGTTGGGACGGCTCTGTTTACAAGAACCTGGTTTACGGTACAAGTTCAATATCGCAGAAAGTGAAAAATGGATAAAGAAGTTGTGGTACTTACGTACAATGCAGTATCACTCAGCAATGAAATCTATGTCATCAGGCCCGTAGCAGCATAATGAGTGGATTCAGGTACGATGATTCTAACTGAAATAAGTCACACAGGAAAAGAAACATCATAAGATATCACTAATACACGGAATGTAAACTTGGCTACACAGGAACTGAATTACAAAACAGAACAGGGTCTCTAATCTAGAAACCCAACTTATGCTTGCTTAAGGGGAAAGGTGAGTTGGGGTGCTGCATAAAACCAGAGATTGAAATGAGCACAGATAAAGTTCCTTAAGCCAAATATGGAATAGACAAGAGCTACTCCTTGCTCAACGAAATGGACTCAACACCCCATATTAAATGCCTAAGAGTGTACCTGACTAGGAAGTATCTTAAAACCTATGGATTGCTATGTCTCTGAAAGAGAATCAAGTGTGTGTACAGGGGCATAAACGCAGCAGTGATAGGATTGGAGAGGTTCGGTGAGCAAATGAAGACCCTTTGAAGTCATATTGCATGGTACCCATTCCACGGGTCTCAACTCTCCAGGTTTAAGGTATTCTTCCTTCAGCTAAAACATGCATGTGGAACCCAGAGTATGATCAACTGTGTGATCGGGAGACGTGTTCCAATATGTCTCAGTTTTCGTCCCCTGGTACTCGGGTGCAACATTCCAGACGCTTTACTAACACTCTCCCGACTTGGAGAGTCAGTGCCTTTAACCTCCTGTTTGGCCCAGTTTGCAATTTCTGCGGAAGATGAACAGGGATAGGGAGAACCAATGAGAGACTAGCTGGAGGTGTCTGGACGGGCAAATTTAACTCTCATTTCCCACCAGGAAGAGGAATTAACCAAAGGCTCAGCGTGCCGTGCCGGAACCAGATTAGGGCCTGAAGCCATCCTGCGGGGTTGCGGCCAGCTCACGAGAAAGCGAGTTGAAGAAAGGAGCTCAGGGGCACTGTAATTCACAAACCTGCAGAGTTATAAATGACAGCTATCGTCCAAAAATATACTGAAGTAAGGCTGCCAAGAGGACTTGAAAGCGGGGCAGAATTGCAGGAAACCGATTTCAGGAGGTAGACTGGAATTGCATTTAAAGCATAGGAAAAGAGGCAGAACGTCCACAATGATGCACTTGGCCAAAAAGGGCGTATGCGTTTTTTCCTGAATATATTCAGGAAAAAACGCATACGCCCTTTTTGGCCAACCAAGCAAGCTTGCAAAGGAAATCTGCACTACAATGAAGTCTCACTTCCCCCCGGTCAAAAGGGCCATCTGAAAAAAGTGTAAAATCCAGAAAGGCAGGACAGGCCATGGAGAACTGGGAGCCTTGTTATGCTGATGGGCGGGATGTAAATTGCCAACAGCCACTCGGGAGAAGTGTATGGTGTTTCCTGAAACATCTAAAAAACAAAGCAACAGAGCCTAGGGCACTTCCACTTATGGTCCTATAGCTTAGGGAAATTAAAATCAAAAGACACCGCCACCCCAAAGGTTGGGACGGCTCTGTTTACAAGAACCTGGTTTACGGTACAAGTTCAATATCGCAGAAAGTGAAAAATGGATAAAGAAGTTGTGGTACTTACGTACAATGCAGTATCACTCAGCAATGAAATCTATGTCATCAGGCCCGTAGCAGCATAATGAGTGGATTCAGGTACGATGATTCTAACTGAAATAAGTCACACAGGAAAAGAAACATCATAAGATATCACTAATACACGGAATGTAAACTTGGCTACACAGGAACTGAATTACAAAACAGAACAGGGTCTCTAATCTAGAAACCCAACTTATGCTTGCTTAAGGGGAAAGGTGAGTTGGGGTGCTGCATAAAACCAGAGATTGAAATGAGCACAGATAAAGTTCCTTAAGCCAAACATGGAATAGACAAGAGCTACTCCTTGCTCAACGAAATGGACTCAACACCCCATATTAAATGCCTAAGAGTGTACCTGACTAGGAAGTATCTTAAAACCTATGGATTGCTATGTCTCTGAAAGAGAATCAAGTGTGTGTACAGGGGCATAAACGCAGCAGTGATAGGATTGGAGAGGTTCGGTGAGCAAATGAAGACCCTTTGAAGTCATATTGCATGGTAACCATTCCACGGGTCTCAACTCTCCAGGTTTAAGGTATTCTTCCTTCAGCTAAAACATGCATGTGGAACCCAGAGTATGATCAACTGTGTGATCGGGAGACGTGTTCCAATATGTCTCAGTTTTCGTCCCCTGGTACTCGGGTGCAACATTCCAGACGCTTTACTAACACTCTCCCGACTTGGAGAGTCAGTGCCTTTAACCTCCTGTTTGGCCCAGTTTGCAATTTCTGCGGAAGATGAACAGGGATAGGGAGAACCAATGAGAGACTAGCTGGAGGTGTCTGGACGGGCAAATTTAACTCTCATTTCCCACCAGGAAGAGGAATTAACCAAAGGCTCAGCGTGCCGTGCCGGAACCAGATTAGGGCCTGAAGCCATCCTGCGGTGTTGCGGCCAGCTCACGAGAAAGCGAGTTGAAGAAAGGAGCTCAGGGGCACTGTAATTCACAAACCTGCAGAGTTATAAATGACAGCTATCGTCCAAAAATATACTGAAGTAAGGCTGCCAAGAGGACTTGAAAGCGGGGCAGAATTGCAGGAAACCGATTTCAGGAGGTAGACTGGAATTGCATTTAAAGCCTAGGAAAAGAGGCAGAACGTCCACAATGATGCACTTGGCCAAAAAGGGCGTATGCGTTTTTTCCTGAATATATTCAGGAAAAAACGCATACGCCCTTTTTGGCCAACCAAGCAAGCTTGCAAAGGAAATCTGCACTACAATGAAGTCTCACTTCCCCCCGGTCAAAAGGGACATCTGAAAAAAGTGTAAAATCCAGAAAGGCAGGACAGGCCATGGAGAACTGGGAGCCTTGTTATGCTGATGGGCGGGATGTAAATTGCCAACAGCCACTCCGGAGAAGTGTATGGTGTTTCCTGAAACAGCTAAAAAACAAAGCAACAGAGCCTAGGGCACTTCCACTTATGGTCCTATAGCTTAGGGAAATTAAAATCAAAAAGACACAGCCACCCCAAAGGTTGGGACAGCTCTGTTTACAAGAACCTGGTTTACGGTACAAGTTCAATATCGCAGAAAGTGAAAAATGGATAAAGAAGTTGTGGTACTTACGTACAATGCAGTATCACTCAGCAATGAAATCTATGTCATCAGGCCCGTAGCAGCATAATGAGTGGATTCAGGTATGATGATTCTAACTGAAATAAGTCACACAGGAAAAGAAACATCATAAGATATCACTAATACATGGAATGTAAACTTGGCTACACAGGAACTGAATTCCAAAACAGAACACGGTCTCAAATTTAGAAAACCAACTTATGCTTGCTTAAGGGGAAAGGTGAGTTGGGGTGCTGCATAAAACCAGAGATTGAAATGAGCACAGATAAAGTTCCTTAAGCCAAATATGGAATAGACAAGAGCTACTCCTTGCTCAACGAAATGGACTCAACACCCCATATTAAATGCCTAAGAGTGTACCTGACTAGGAAGTATCTTAAAACCTATGGATTGCTATGTCTCTGAAAGAGAATCAAGTGTGTGTACAGGGGCATAAACGCAGCAGTGATAGGATTGGAGAGGTTCGGTGAGCAAATGAAGACCCTTTGAAGTCATATTGCATGGTACCCATTCCACGGGTCTCAACTCTCCAGGTTTAAGGTATTCTTCCTTCAGCTAAAACATGCATGTGGAACCCAGAGTATGATCAACTGTGTGATCGGGAGACGTGTTCCAATATGTCTCAGTTTTCGTCCCCTGGTACTCGGGTGCAACATTCCAGACGCTTTACTAACACTCTCCCGACTTGGAGAGTCAGTGCCTTTAACCTCCTGTTTGGCCCAGTTTGCAATTTCTGCGGAAGATGAACAGGGATAGGGAGAACCAATGAGAGACTAGCTGGAGGTGTCTGGACGGGCAAATTTAACTCTCATTTCCCACCAGGAAGAGGAATTAACCAAAGGCTCAGCGTGCCGTGCCGGAACCAGATTAGGGCCTGAAGCCATCCTGCGGGGTTGCGGCCAGCTCACGAGAAAGCGAGTTGAAGAAAGGAGCTCAGGGGCACTGTAATTCACAAACCTGCAGAGTTATAAATGACAGCTATCGTCCAAAAATATACTGAAGTAAGGCTGCCAAGAGGACTTGAAAGCGGGGCAGAATTGCAGGAAACCGATTTCAGGAGGTAGACTGGAATTGCATTTAAAGCATAGGAAAAGAGGCAGAACGTCCACAATGATGCACTTGGCCAAAAAGGGCGTATGCGTTTTTTCCTGAATATATTCAGGAAAAAACGCATACGCCCTTTTTGGCCAACCAAGCAAGCTTGCAAAGGAAATCTGCACTACAATGAAGTCTCACTTCCCCCCGGTCAAAAGGGCCATCTGAAAAAAGTGTAAAATCCAGAAAGGCAGGACAGGCCATGGAGAACTGGGAGCCTTGTTATGCTGATGGGCGGGATGTAAATTGCCAACAGCCACTCGGGAGAAGTGTATGGTGTTTCCTGAAACATCTAAAAAACAAAGCAACAGAGCCTAGGGCACTTCCACTTATGGTCCTATAGCTTAGGGAAATTAAAATCAAAAAGACACCGCCACCCCAAAGGTTGGGACGGCTCTGTTTACAAGAACCTGGTTTACGGTACAAGTTCAATATCGCAGAAAGTGAAAAATGGATAAAGAAGTTGTGGTACTTACGTACAATGCAGTATCACTCAGCAATGAAATCTATGTCATCAGGCCCGTAGCAGCATAATGAGTGGATTCAGGTACGATGATTCTAACTGAAATAAGTCACACAGGAAAAGAAACATCATAAGATATCACTAATACACGGAATGTAACCTTGGCTACACAGGAACTGAATTACAAAACAGAACAGGGTCTCTAATCTAGAAACCCAACTTATGCTTGCTTAAGGGGAAAGGTGAGTTGGGGTGCTGCATAAAACCAGAGATTGAAATGAGCACAGATAAAGTTCCTTAAGCCAAATATGGAATAGACAAGAGCTACTCCTTGCTCAACGAAATGGACTCAACACCCCATATTAAATGCCTAAGAGTGTACCTGACTAGGAAGTATCTTAAAACCTATGGATTGCTATGTCTCTGAAAGAGAATCAAGTGTGTGTACAGGGGCATAAACGCAGCAGTGATAGGATTGGAGAGGTTCGGTGGGCAAATGAAGACCCTTTGAAGTCATATTGCATGGTACCCATTCCACGGGTCTCAACTCTCCAGGTTTAAGGTATTCTTCCTTCAGCTAAAACATGCATGTGGAACCCAGAGTATGATCAACTGTGTGATCGGGAGACGTGTTCCAATATGTCTCAGTTTTCGTCCCCTGGTACTCGGGTGCAACATTCCAGACGCTTTACTAACACTCTCCCGACTTGGAGAGTCAGTGCCTTTAACCTCCTGTTTGGCCCAGTTTGCAATATTTGCGGAAGATGAACAGGGATAGGGAGAACCAATGAGAGACTAGCTGGAGGTGTGTGGACGGGCAAATTTAACTCTCATTTCCCACCAGGAAGAGGAATTAACCAAAGGCTCAGCGTGACGTGCCGGAACCAGATTAGGGCCTGAAGCCATCCTGCGGTGTTGCGGCCAGCTCACGAGAAAGCGAGTTGAAGAAAGGAGCTCAGGGGCACTGTAATTCACAAACCTGCAGAGTTATAAATGACAGCTATCGTCCAAAAATATACTGAAGTAAGGCTGCCAAGAGGACTTGAAAGCGGGGCAGAATTGCAGGAAACCGATTTCAGGAGGTAGACTGGAATTGCATTTAAAGCATAGGAAAAGAGGCAGAACGTCCACAATGATGCACTTGGCCAAAAAGGGCGTATGCGTTTTTTCCTGAATATATTCAGGAAAAAACGCATACGCCCTTTTTGGCCAACCAAGCAAGCTTGCAAAGGAAATCTGCACTACAATGAAGTCTCACTTCCCCCCGGTCAAAAGGGACATCTGAAAAAAGTGTAAAATCCAGAAAGGCAGGACAGGCCATGGAGAACTGGGAGCCTTGTTATGCTGATGGGCGGGATGTAAATTGCCAACAGCCACTCCGGAGAAGTGTATGGTGTTTCCTGAAACAGCTAAAAAACAAAGCAACAGAGCCTAGGGCACTTCCACTTATGGTCCTATAGCTTAGGGAAATTAAAATCAAAAAGACACAGCCACCCCAAAGGTTGGGACAGCTCTGTTTACAAGAACCTGGTTTACGGTACAAGTTCAATATCGCAGAAAGTGAAAAATGGATAAAGAAGTTGTGGTACTTACGTACAATGCAGTATCACTCAGCAATGAAATCTATGTCATCAGGCCCGTAGCAGCATAATGAGTGGATTCAGGTATGATGATTCTAACTGAAATAAGTCACACAGGAAAAGAAACATCATAAGATATCACTAATACATGGAATGTAAACTTGGCTACACAGGAACTGAATTCCAAAACAGAACACGGTCTCAAATTTAGAAAACCAACTTATGCTTGCTTAAGGGGAAAGGTGAGTTGTGGTGCTGCATAAAACCAGAGATTGAAATGAGCACAGATAAAGTTCCTTAAGCCAAATATGGAATAGACAAGAGCTACTCCTTGCTCAACGAAATGGACTCAACACCCCATATTAAATGCCTAAGAGTGTACCTGACTAGGAAGTATCTTAAAACCTATGGATTGCTATGTCTCTGAAAGAGAATCAAGTGTGTGTACAGGGGCATAAACGCAGCAGTGATAGGATTGGAGAGGTTCGGTGGGCAAATGAAGACCCTTTGAAGTCATATTGCATGGTACCCATTCCACGGGTCTCAACTCTCCAGGTTTAAGGTATTCTTCCTTCAGCTAAAACATGCATGTGGAACCCAGAGTATGATCAACCGTGTGATCGGGAGACGTGTTCCAATATGTCTCAGTTTTCGTCCCCTGGTACTCGGGTGCAACATTCCAGACGCTTTACTAACACTCTCCCGACTTGGAGAGTCAGTGCCTTTAACCTCCTGTTTGGCCCAGTTTGCAATTTCTGCGGAAGATGAACAGGAATAGGGAGAACCAATGACAGACTAGCTGGAGGTGTCTGGACGGGCAAATTTAACTCTCATTTCCCACCAGGAAGAGGAATTAACCAAAGGCTCAGCGTGCCGTGCCGGAACCAGATTAGGGCCTAAAGCCATCCTGCGGGGTTGCGGCCAGCTCACGAGAAAGCGAGTTGAAGAAAGGAGCTCAGGGGCACTGTAATTCACAAACCTGCAGAGTTATAAATGACAGCTATCGTCCAAAAATATACTGAAGTAAGGCTGCCAAGAGGACTTGAAAGCGGGGCAGAATTGCAGGAAACCGATTTCAGGAGGTAGACTGGAATTGCATTTAAAGCATAGGAAAAGAGGCAGAACGTCCACAATGATGCACTTGGCCAAAAAGGGCGTATGCGTTTTTTCCTGAATATATTCAGGAAAAAACGCATACGCCCTTTTGGCCAACCAAGCAAGCTTGCAAAGGAAATCTGCACTACAGTGAAGTCTCACTTCCCCCCGGTCAAAAGGGCCATCTGAAAAAAGTGTAAAATCCAGAAAGGCAGGACAGGCCATGGAGAACTGGGAGCCTTGTTATGCTGATGGGCGGGATGTCAATTGCCAACAGCCACTCGGGAGAAGTGTATGGTGTTTCCTGAAACATCTAAAAAACAAAGCAACAGAGCCTAGGGCACTTCCACTTATGGTCCTATAGCTTAGGGAAATTAAAATCAAAAGACACAGCCACCCCAAAGGTTGGGACGGCTCTGTTTACAAGAACCTGGTTTATGGTACAAGTTCAGTATCGCAGAAAGTGAAAAATGGATAAAGAAGTTGTGGTACTTACGTACAATGCAGTATCACTCAGCAATGAAATCTATGTCATCAGGCCCGTAGCAGCATAATGAGTGGATTCAGGTACGATGATTCTAACTGAAATAAGTCACACAGAAAAAGAAACATCATAAGATATCACTAATACACGGAATGTAACCTTGGCTACACAGGAACTGAATTACAAAACAGAACAGGGTCTCAAATTTAGAAAACCAACTTATCCTTGCTTAAGGGGAAAGGTGAGTTGGGGTGCTGCATAAAACCAGAGATTGAAATGAGCACAGATAAAGTTCCTTAAGCCAAATATGGAATAGACAAGAGCTACTCCTTGCTCAACGAAATGGACTCAACACCCCATATTAAATGCCTAAGAGTGTACCTGACTAGGAAGTATCTTAAAACCTATGGATTGCTATGTCTCTGAAAGAGAATCAAGTGTGTGTACAGGGGCATAAACGCAGCAGTGATAGGATTGGAGAGGTTCGGTGAGCAAATGAAGACCCTTTGAAGTCATATTGCATGGTACCCATTCCACGGGTCTCAACTCTCCAGGTTTAAGGTATTCTTCCTTCAGCTAAAACATGCATGTGGAACCCAGAGTATGATCAACCGTGTGATCGGGAGACGTGTTCCAATATGTCTCAGTTTTCGTCCCCTGGTACTCGGGTGCAACATTCCAGACGCTTTACTAACACTCTCCCGACTTGGAGAGTCAGTGCCTTTAACCTCCTGTTTGGCCCAGTTTGCAATTTCTGCGGAAGATGAACAGGGATAGGGAGAACCAATGAGAGACTAGCTGGAGGTGTGTGGACGGGCAAATTTAACTCTCATTTCCCACCAGGAAGAGGAATTAACCAAAGGCTCAGCGTGACGTGCCGGAACCAGATTAGGGCCTGAAGCCATCCTGCGGTGTTGCGGCCAGCTCACGAGAAAGCGAGTTGAAGAAAGGAGCTCAGGGGCACTGTAATTCACAAACCTGCAGAGTTATAAATGACAGCTATCGTCCAAAAATATACTGAAGTAAGGCTGCCAAGAGGACTTGAAAGCGGGGCAGAATTGCAGGAAACCGATTTCAGGAGGTAGACTGGAATTGCATTTAAAGCATAGGAAAAGAGGCAGAACGTCCACAATGATGCACTTGGCCAAAAAGGGCGTATGCGTTTTTTCCTGAATATATTCAGGAAAAAACGCATACGCCCTTTTTGGCCAACCAAGCAAGCTTGCAAAGGAAATCTGCACTACAATGAAGTCTCACTTCCCCCCGGTCAAAAGGGACATCTGAAAAAAGTGTAAAATCCAGAAAGGCAGGACAGGCCATGGAGAACTGGGAGCCTTGTTATGCTGATGGGCGGGATGTAAATTGCCAACAGCCACTCCGGAGAAGTGTATGGTGTTTCCTGAAACAGCTAAAAAACAAAGCAACAGAGCCTAGGGCACTTCCACTTATGGTCCTATAGCTTAGGGAAATTAAAATCAAAAAGACACAGCCACCCCAAAGGTTGGGACAGCTCTGTTTACAAGAACCTGGTTTACGGTACAAGTTCAATATCGCAGAAAGTGAAAAATGGATAAAGAAGTTGTGGTACTTACGTACAATGCAGTATCACTCAGCAATGAAATCTATGTCATCAGGCCCGTAGCAGCATAATGAGTGGATTCAGGTATGATGATTCTAACTGAAATAAGTCACACAGGAAAAGAAACATCATAAGATATCACTAATACATGGAATGTAAACTTGGCTACACAGGAACTGAATTCCAAAACAGAACACGGTCTCAAATTTAGAAAACCAACTTATGCTTGCTTAAGGGGAAAGGTGAGTTGGGGTGCTGCATAAAACCAGAGATTGAAATGAGCACAGATAAAGTTCCTTAAGCCAAATATGGAATAGACAAGAGCTACTCCTTGCTCAACGAAATGGACTCAACACCCCATATTAAATGCCTAAGAGTGTACCTGACTAGGAAGTATCTTAAAACCTATGGATTGCTATGTCTCTGAAAGAGAATCAAGTGTGTGTACAGGGGCATAAACGCAGCAGTGATAGGATTGGAGAGGTTCGGTGGGCAAATGAAGACCCTTTGAAGTCATATTGCATGGTACCCATTCCACGGGTCTCAACTCTCCAGGTTTAAGGTATTCTTCCTTCAGCTAAAACATGCATGTGGAACCCAGAGTATGATCAACCGTGTGATCGGGAGACGTGTTCCAATATGTCTCAGTTTTCGTCCCCTGGTACTCGGGTGCAACATTCCAGACGCTTTACTAACACTCTCCCGACTTGGAGAGTCAGTGCCTTTAACCTCCTGTTTGGCCCAGTTTGCAATTTCTGCGGAAGATGAACAGGAATAGGGAGAACCAATGACAGACTAGCTGGAGGTGTCTGGACGGGCAAATTTAACTCTCATTTCCCACCAGGAAGAGGAATTAACCAAAGGCTCAGCGTGCCGTGCCGGAACCAGATTAGGGCCTAAAGCCATCCTGCGGGGTTGCGGCCAGCTCACGAGAAAGCGAGTTGAAGAAAGGAGCTCAGGGGCACTGTAATTCACAAACCTGCAGAGTTATAAATGACAGCTATCGTCCAAAAATATACTGAAGTAAGGCTGCCAAGAGGACTTGAAAGCGGGGCAGAATTGCAGGAAACCGATTTCAGGAGGTAGACTGGAATTGCATTTAAAGCATAGGAAAAGAGGCAGAACGTCCACAATGATGCACTTGGCCAAAAAGGGCGTATGCGTTTTTTCCTGAATATATTCAGGAAAAAACGCATACGCCCTTTTGGCCAACCAAGCAAGCTTGCAAAGGAAATCTGCACTACAGTGAAGTCTCACTTCCCCCCGGTCAAAAGGGCCATCTGAAAAAAGTGTAAAATCCAGAAAGGCAGGACAGGCCATGGAGAACTGGGAGCCTTGTTATGCTGATGGGCGGGATGTCAATTGCCAACAGCCACTCGGGAGAAGTGTATGGTGTTTCCTGAAACATCTAAAAAACAAAGCAACAGAGCCTAGGGCACTTCCACTTATGGTCCTATAGCTTAGGGAAATTAAAATCAAAAGACACAGCCACCCCAAAGGTTGGGACGGCTCTGTTTACAAGAACCTGGTTTACGGTACAAGTTCAGTATCGCAGAAAGTGAAAAATGGATAAAGAAGTTGTGGTACTTACGTACAATGCAGTATCACTCAGCAATGAAATGTATGTCATCAGGCCCGTAGCAGCATAATGAGTGGATTCAGGTACGATGATTCTAACTGAAATAAGTCACACAGAAAAAGAAACATCATAAGATATCACTAATACACGGAATGTAACCTTGGCTACACAGGAACTGAATTACAAAACAGAACAGGGTCTCAAATTTAGAAAACCAACTTATCCTTGCTTAAGGGGAAAGGTGAGTTGGGGTGCTGCATAAAACCAGAGATTGAAATGAGCACAGATAAAGTTCCTTAAGCCAAATATGGAATAGACAAGAGCTACTCCTTGCTCAACGAAATGGACTCAACACCCCATATTAAATGCCTAAGAGTGTACCTGACTAGGAAGTATCTTAAAACCTATGGATTGCTATGTCTCTGAAAGAGAATCAAGTGTGTGTACAGGGGCATAAACGCAGCAGTGATAGGATTGGAGAGGTTCGGTGAGCAAATGAAGACCCTTTGAAGTCATATTGCATGGTACCCATTCCACGGGTCTCAACTCTCCAGGTTTAAGGTATTCTTCCTTCAGCTAAAACATGCATGTGGAACCCAGAGTATGATCAACCGTGTGATCGGGAGACGTGTTCCAATATGTGTCAGTTTTCGTCCCCTGGTACTCGGGTGCAACATTCCAGACGCTTTACTAACACTCTCCCGACTTGGAGAGTCAGTGCCTTTAACCTCCTGTTTGGCCCAGTTTGCAATTTCTGCGGAAGATGAACAGGAATAGGGAGAACCAATGAGAGACTAGCTGGAGGTGTCTGGACGGGCAAATTTAACTCTCATTTCCCACCAGGAAGAGGAATTAACCAAAGGCTCAGCGTGCCGTGCCGGAACCAGATTAGGGCCTGAAGCCATCCTGCGGGGTTGCGGCCAGCTCACGAGAAAGCGAGTTGAAGAAAGGAGCTCAGGGGCACTGTAATTCACAAACCTGCAGAGTTATAAATGACAGCTATCGTCCAAAAATATACTGAAGTAAGGCTGCCAAGAGGACTTGAAAGCGGGGCAGAATTGCAGGAAACCGATTTCAGGAGGTAGACTGGAATTGCATTTAAAGCATAGGAAAAGAGGCAGAACGTCCACAATGATGCACTTGGCCAAAAAGGGCGTATGCGTTTTTTCCTGAATATATTCAGGAAAAAACGCATACGCCCTTTTTGGCCAACCAAGCAAGCTTGCAAAGGAAATCTGCACTACAGTGAAGTCTCACTTCCCCCCGGTCAAAAGGGCCATCTGAAAAAAGTGTAAAATCCAGAAAGGCAGAACAGGCCATGGAGAACTGGGAGCCTTGTTATGCTGATGGGCGGGATGTCAATTGCCAACAGCCACTCGGGAGAAGTGTATGGTGTTTCCTGAAACATCTAAAAAACAAAGCAACAGAGCCTAGGGCACTTCCACTTATGGTCCTATAGCTTAGGGAAATTAAAATCAAAAGACACAGCCACCCCAAAGGTTGGGACGGCTCTGTTTACAAGAACCTGGTTTACGGTACAAGTTCAATATCGCAGAAAGTGAAAAATGGATAAAGAAGTTGTGGTACTTACGTACAATGCAGTATCACTCAGCAATGAAATCTATGTCATCAGGCCCGTAGCAGCATAATGAGTGGATTCAGGTACGATGATTCTAACTGAAATAAGTCACACAGAAAAAGAAACATCATAAGATATCACTAATACACGGAATGTAAACTTGGCTACACAGGAACTGAATTACAAAACAGAACAGGGTCTCAAATTTGGAAAACCAACTTATGCTTGCTTAAGGGGAAAGGTGAGTTGGGGTGCTGCATAAAACCAGAGATTGAAATGAGCACAGATAAAGTTCCTTAAGCCAAATATGGAATAGACAAGAGCTACTCCTTGCTCAACGAAATGGACTCAACACCCCATATTAAATGCCTAAGAGTGTACCTGACTAGGAAGTATCTTAAAACCTATGGATTGCTATGTCTCTGAAAGAGAATCAAGTGTGTGTACAGGGGCATAAACGCAGCAGTGATAGGATTGGAGAGGTTCGGTGGGCAAATGAAGACCCTTTGAAGTCATATTGCATGGTACCCATTCCACGGGTCTCAACTCTCCAGGTTTAAGGTATTCTTCCTTCAGCTAAAACATGCATGTGGAACCCAGAGTATGATCAACCGTGTGATCGGGAGACGTGTTCCAATATGTCTCAGTTTTCGTCCCCTGGTACTCGGGTGCAACATTCCAGACGCTTTACTAACACTCTCCCGACTTGGAGAGTCAGTGCCTTTAACCTCCTGTTTGGCCCAGTTTGCAATTTCTGCGGAAGATGAACAGGAATAGGGAGAACCAATGAGAGACTAGCTGGAGGTGTCTGGACGGGCAAATTTAACTCTCATTTCCCACCAGGAAGAGGAATTAACCAAAGGCTCAGCGTGCCGTGCCGGAACCAGATTAGGGCCTGAAGCCATCCTGCGGGGTTGCGGCCAGCTCACGAGAAAGCGAGTTGAAGAAAGGAGCTCAGGGGCACTGTAATTCACAAACCTGCAGAGTTATAAATGACAGCTATCGTCCAAAAATATACTGAAGTAAGGCTGCCAAGAGGACTTGAAAGCGGGGCAGAATTGCAGGAAACCGATTTCAGGAGGTAGACTGGAATTGCATTTAAAGCATAGGAAAAGAGGCAGAACGTCCACAATGATGCACTTGGCCAAAAAGGGCGTATGCGTTTTTTCCTGAATATATTCAGGAAAAAACGCATACGCCCTTTTTGGCCAACCAAGCAAGCTTGCAAAGGAAATCTGCACTACAATGAAGTCTCACTTCCCCCCGGTCAAAAGGGCCATCTGAAAAAAGTGTAAAATCCAGAAAGGCAGGACAGGCCATGGAGAACTGGGAGCCTTGTTATGCTGATGGGCGGGATGTCAATTGCCAACAGCCACTCGGGAGAAGTGTATGGTGTTTCCTGAAACATCTAAAAAACAAAGCAACAGAGCCTAGGGCACTTCCACTTATGGTCCTATAGCTTAGGGAAATTAAAATCAAAAGACACAGCCACCCCAAAGGTTGGGACGGCTCTGTTTACAAGAACCTGGTTTACGGTACAAGTTCAATATCGCAGAAAGTGAAAAATGGATAAAGAAGTTGTGGTACTTACGTACAATGCAGTATCACTCAGCAATGAAATCTATGTCATCAGGCCCGTAGCAGCATAATGAGTGGATTCAGGTATGATGATTCTAACTGAAATAAGTCACACAGAAAAAGAAACATCATAAGATATCACTAATACACGGAATGTAAACTTGGCTACACAGGAACTGAATTACAAAACAGAACAGGGTCTCTAATCTAGAAACCCAACTTATGCTTGCTTAAGGGGAAAGGTGAGTTGGGGTGCTGCATAAAACCAGAGATTGAAATGAGCACAGATAAAGTTCCTTAAGCCAAATATGGAATAGACAAGAGCTACTCCTTGCTCAACGAAATGGACTCAACACCCCATATTAAATGCCTAAGAGTGTACCTGACTAGGAAGTATCTTAAAACCTATGGATTGCTATGTCTCTGAAAGAGAATCAAGTGTGTGTACAGGGGCATAAACGCAGCAGTGATAGGATTGGAGAGGTTCGGTGGGCAAATGAAGACCCTTTGAAGTCATATTGCATGGTACCCATTCCACGGGTCTCAACTCTCCAGGTTTAAGGTATTCTTCCTTCAGCTAAAACATGCATGTGGAACCCAGAGTATGATCAACCGTGTGATCGGGAGACGTGTTCCAATATGTCTCAGTTTTCCTCCCCTGGTACTCGGGTGCAACATTCCAGACGCTTTACTAACACTCTCCCGACTTGGAGAGTCAGTGCCTTTAACCTCCTGTTTGGCCCAGTTTGCAATTTCTGCGGAAGATGAACAGGAATAGGGAGAACCAATGAGAGACTAGCTGGAGGTGTCTGGACGGGCAAATTTAACTCTCATTTCCCACCAGGAAGAGGAATTAACCAAAGGCTCAGCGTGCCGTGCCGGAACCAGATTAGGGCCTGAAGCCATCCTGCGGGGTTGCGGCCAGCTCACGAGAAAGCGAGTTGAAGAAAGGAGCTCAGGGGCACTGTAATTCACAAACCTGCAGAGTTATAAATGACAGCTATCGTCCAAAAATATACTGAAGTAAGGCTGCCAAGAGGACTTGAAAGCGGGGCAGAATTGCAGGAAACCGATTTCAGGAGGTAGACTGGAATTGCATTTAAAGCATAGGAAAAGAGGCAGAACGTCCACAATGATGCACTTGGCCAAAAAGGGCGTATGCGTTTTTTCCTGAATATATTCAGGAAAAAACGCATACGCCCTTTTTGGCCAACCAAGCAAGCTTGCAAAGGAAATCTGCACTACAATGAAGTCTCACTTCCCCCCGGTCAAAAGGGCCATCTGAAAAAAGTATAAAATCCAGAAAGGCAGGACAGGCCATGGAGAACTGGGAGCCTTGTTATGCTGATGGGCGGGATGTAAACTGCCAACAGCCACTCGGGAGAAGTGTATGGTGTTTCCTGAAACATCTAAAAATCAAAGCAACAGAGCCTAGGGCACTTCCACTTATGGTCCTATAGCTTAGGGAAATTAAAATCAAAAAGACACAGCCACCCCAAAGGTTGGGACGGCTCTGTTTACAAGAACCTGGTTTACGGTACAAGTTCAATATCGCAGAAAGTGAAAAATGGATAAAGAAGTTGTGGTACTTACGTACAATGCAGTATCACTCAGCAAGGAAATCTATGTCATCAGGCCCGTAGCAGCATAATGAGTGGATTCAGGTATGATGATTCTAACTGAAATAAGTCACACAGAAAAAGAAACATCATAAGATATCACTAATACACGGAATGTAAACTTGGCTACACAGGAACTGAATTACAAAACAGAACAGGGTCTCAAATTTGGAAAACCAACTTATGCTTGCTTAAGGTGAAAGGTGAGTTGGGGTGCTGCATAAAACCAGAGATTGAAATGAGCACAGATAAAGTTCCTTAAGCCAAATATGGAATAGACAAGAGCTACTCCTTGCTCAACGAAATGGACTCAACACCCCATATTAAATGCCTAAGAGTGTACCTGACTAGGAAGTATCTTAAAACCTATGGATTGCTATGTCTCCGAAAGAGAATCAAGCGTGTGTACAGGGGCATAAACGCAGCAGTGATAGGACTGGAGAGGTTCGGTGAGCAAATGAAGACCCTTTGAAGTCATATTGCATGGTACCCATTCCACGGGTCTCAACTCTCCAGGTTTAAGGTATTCTTCCTTCAGCTAAAACATGCATGTGGAACCCAGAGTATGATCAACCGTGTGATCGGGAGACGTGTTCCAATACGTCTCAGTTTTTGTCCCCTGGTACTCGGGTGCAACATTCCAGACGCTTTACTAACACTCTCCCGACTTGGAGAGTCAGTGCCTTTAACCTCCTGTTTGGCCCAGTTTGCAATTTCTGCAGAAGATGAACAGGAATAGGCAGAACCAATGACAGACTAGATGGAGGTGTCTGGACGGGCAAATTTAACTCTCATTTCCCACCAGGAAGAGGAATTAACCAAAGGCTCAGCGTGCCGTGCCGGAACCAGATTAGGGCCTGAAGCCATCCTGCGGTGCTGCGGCCAGCTCACGAGAAAGCGAGTTGAAGAAAGGAGCTCAGGGGCACTGTAATTCACAAACCTGCAGAGTTATAAATGACAGCTATCGTCCAAAAATATACTGAAGTAAGGCTGCCAAGAGGACTTGAAAGCGGGGCAGAATTGCAGGAAACCGATTTCAGGAGGTAGACTGGAATTGCATTTAAAGCATAGGAAAAGAGGCAGAACGTCCACAATGATGCACTTGGCCAAAAAGTGCGTATGCGTTTTTTCCTGAATATATTCAGGAAAAAACGCATACGCCCTTTTTGGCCAACCAAGCAAGCTTGCAAAGGAAATCTGCACTACAATGAAGTCTCACTTCCCCCCGGTCAAAAGGGCCATCTGAAAAAAGTGTAAAATCCAGAAAGGCAGGACAGGCCATGGAGAACTGGGAGCCTTGTTATGCTGATGGGCGGGATGTAAATTGCCAACAGCCACTCGGGAGAAGTGTATGGTGTTTCCTGAAACATCTAAAAAACAAAGCAACAGAGCCTAGGGCACTTCCACTTATGGTCCTATAGCTTAGGGAAATTAAAATCAAAAGACACAGCCACCCCAAAGGTTGGGACGGCTCTGTTTACAAGAACCTGGTTTACGGTACAAGTTCAATATCGCAGAAAGTGAAAAATGGATAAAGAAGTTGTGGTACTTACGTACAATGCAGTATCACTCAGCAATGAAATCTATGTCATCAGGCCCGTAGCAGCATAATGAGTGGATTCAGGTACGATGATTCTAACTGAAATAAGTCACACAGAAAAAGAAACATCATAAGATATCACTAATACACGGAATGTAACCTTGGCTACACAGGAACTGAATTACAAAACAGAACAGGGTCTCAAATTTAGAAACCCAACTTATGCTTGCTTAAGGGGAAAGGTGAGTTGGGGTGCTGCATAAAACCAGAGATTGAAATGAGCACAGATAAAGTTCCTTAAGCCAAATATGGAATAGACAAGAGCTACTCCTTGCTCAACGAAATGGACTCAACACCCCATATTAAATGCCTAAGAGTGTACCTGACTAGGAAGTATCTTAAAACCTATGGATTGCTATGTCTCTGAAAGAGAATCAAGTGTGTGTACAGGGGCATAAACGCAGCAGTGATAGGATTGGAGAGGTTCGGTGAGCAAATGAAGACCCTTTGAAGTCATATTGCATGGTACCCATTCCACGGGTCTCAACTCTCCAGGTTTAAGGTATTCTTCCTTCAGCTAAAACATGCATGTGGAACCCAGAGTATGATCAACTGTGTGATCGGGAGACGTGTTCCAATATGTCTCAGTTTTCGTCCCCTGGTACTCGGGTGCAACATTCCAGACGCTTTACTAACACTCTCCCGACTTGGAGAGTCAGTGCCTTTAACCTCCTGTTTGGCCCAGTTTGCAATTTCTGCGGAAGATGAACAGGGATAGGGAGAACCAATGAGAGACTAGCTGGAGGTGTCTGGACGGGCAAATTTAACTCTCATTTCCCACCAGGAAGAGGAATTAAACAAAGGCTCAGCGTGCCGTGCCGGAACCAGATTAGGGCCTGAAGCCATCCTGCGGGGTTGCGGCCAGCTCACGAGAAAGCGAGTTGAAGAAAGGAGCTCAGGGGCACTGTAATTCACAAACCTGCAGAGTTATAAATGACAGCTATCGTCCAAAAATATACTGAAGTAAGGCTGCCAAGAGGACTTGAAAGCGGGGCAGAATTGCAGGAAACCGATTTCAGGAGGTAGACTGGAATTGCATTTAAAGCATAGGAAAAGAGGCAGAACGTCCACAATGATGCACTTGGCCAAAAAGGGCGTATGCGTTTTTTCCTGAATATATTCAGGAAAAAACGCATACGCCCTTTTTGGCCAACCAAGCAAGCTTGCAAAGGAAATCTGCACTACAATGAAGTCTCACTTCCCCCCGGTCAAAAGGGCCATCTGAAAAAAGTGTAAAATCCAGAAAGGCAGGACAGGCCATGGAGAACTGGGAGCCTTGTTATGCTGATGGGCGGGATGTAAATTGCCAACAGCCACTCGGGAGAAGTGTATGGTGTTTCCTGAAACATCTAAAAAACAAAGCAACAGAGCCTAGGGCACTTCCACTTATGGTCCTATAGCTTAGGGAAATTAAAATCAAAAAGACACCGCCACCCCAAAGGTTGGGACGGCTCTGTTTACAAGAACCTGGTTTACGGTACAAGTTCAATATCGCAGAAAGTGAAAAATGGATAAAGAAGTTGTGGTACTTACGTACAATGCAGTATCACTCAGCAATGAAATCTATGTCATCAGGCCCGTAGCAGCATAATGAGTGGATTCAGGTACGATGATTCTAACTGAAATAAGTCACACAGGAAAAGAAACATCATAAGATATCACTAATACACGGAATGTAAACTTGGCTACACAGGAACTGAATTACAAAACAGAACAGGGTCTCTAATCTAGAAACCCAACTTATGCTTGCTTAAGGGGAAAGGTGAGTTGGGGTGCTGCATAAAACCAGAGATTGAAATGAGCACAGATAAAGTTCCTTAAGCCAAATATGGAATAGACAAGAGCTACTCCTTGCTCAACGAAATGGACTCAACACCCCATATTAAATGCCTAAGAGTGTACCTGACTAGGAAGTATCTTAAAACCTATGGATTGCTATGTCTCTGAAAGAGAATCAAGTGTGTGTACAGGGGCATAAACGCAGCAGTGATAGGATTGGAGAGGTTCGGTGAGCAAATGAAGACCCTTTGAAGTCATATTGCATGGTACCCATTCCACGGGTCTCAACTCTCCAGGTTTAAGGTATTCTTCCTTCAGCTAAAACATGCATGTGGAACCCAGAGTATGATCAACTGTGTGATCGGGAGACGTGTTCCAATATGTCTCAGTTTTCGTCCCCTGGTACTCGGGTGCAACATTCCAGACGCTTTACTAACACTCTCCCGACTTGGAGAGTCAGTGCCTTTAACCTCCTGTTTGGCCCAGTTTGCAATTTCTGCGGAAGATGAACAGGGATAGGGAGAACCAATGAGAGACTAGCTGGAGGTGTCTGGACGGGCAAATTTAACTCTCATTTCCCACCAGGAAGAGGAATTAACCAAAGGCTCAGCGTGACGTGCCGGAACCAGATTAGGGCCTGAAGCCATCCTGCGGTGTTGCGGCCAGCTCACGAGAAAGCGAGTTGAAGAAAGGAGCTCAGGGGCACTGTAATTCACAAACCTGCAGAGTTATAAATGACAGCTATCGTCCAAAAATATACTGAAGTAAGGCTGCCAAGAGGACTTGAAAGCGGGGCAGAATTGCAGGAAACCGATTTCAGGAGGTAGACTGGAATTGCATTTAAAGCATAGGAAAAGAGGCAGAACGTCCACAATGATGCACTTGGCCAAAAAGGGCGTATGCGTTTTTTCCTGAATATATTCAGGAAAAAACGCATACGCCCTTTTTGGCCAACCAAGCAAGCTTGCAAAGGAAATCTGCACTACAATGAAGTCTCACTTCCCCCCGGTCAAAAGGGACATCTGAAAAAAGTGTAAAATCCAGAAAGGCAGGACAGGCCATGGAGAACTGGGAGCCTTGTTATGCTGATGGGCGGGATGTAAATTGCCAACAGCCACTCCGGAGAAGTGTATGGTGTTTCCTGAAACAGCTAAAAAACAAAGCAACAGAGCCTAGGGCACTTCCACTTATGGTCCTATAGCTTAGGGAAATTAAAATCAAAAAGACACAGCCACCCCAAAGGTTGGGACAGCTCTGTTTACAAGAACCTGGTTTACGGTACAAGTTCAATATCGCAGAAAGTGAAAAATGGATAAAGAAGTTGTGGTACTTACGTACAATGCAGTATCACTCAGCAATGAAATCTATGTCATCAGGCCCGTAGCAGCATAATGAGTGGATTCAGGTATGATGATTCTAACTGAAATAAGTCACACAGGAAAAGAAACATCATAAGATATCACTAATACATGGAATGTAAACTTGGCTACACAGGAACTGAATTCCAAAACAGAACACGGTCTCAAATTTAGAAAACCAACTTATGCTTGCTTAAGGGGAAAGGTGAGTTGGGGTGCTGCATAAAACCAGAGATTGAAATGAGCACAGATAAAGTTCCTTAAGCCAAATATGGAATAGACAAGAGCTACTCCTTGCTCAACGAAATGGACTCAACACCCCATATTAAATGCCTAAGAGTGTACCTGACTAGGAAGTATCTTAAAACCTATGGATTGCTATGTCTCTGAAAGAGAATCAAGTGTGTGTACAGGGGCATAAACGCAGCAGTGATAGGATTGGAGAGGTTCGGTGAGCAAATGAAGACCCTTTGAAGTCATATTGCATGGTACCCATTCCACGGGTCTCAACTCTCCAGGTTTAAGGTATTCTTCCTTCAGCTAAAACATGCATGTGGAACCCAGAGTATGATCAACTGTGTGATCGGGAGACGTGTTCCAATATGTCTCAGTTTTCGTCCCCTGGTACTCGGGTGCAACATTCCAGACGCTTTACTAACACTCTCCCGACTTGGAGAGTCAGTGCCTTTAACCTCCTGTTTGGCCCAGTTTGCAATTTCTGCGGAAGATGAACAGGGATAGGGAGAACCAATGAGAGACTAGCTGGAGGTGTCTGGACGGGCAAATTTAACTCTCATTTCCCACCAGGAAGAGGAATTAACCAAAGGCTCAGCGTGCCGTGCCGGAACCAGATTAGGGCCTGAAGCCATCCTGCGGGGTTGCGGCCAGCTCACGAGAAAGCGAGTTGAAGAAAGGAGCTCAGGGGCACTGTAATTCACAAACCTGCAGAGTTATAAATGACAGCTATCGTCCAAAAATATACTGAAGTAAGGCTGCCAAGAGGACTTGAAAGCGGGGCAGAATTGCAGGAAACCGATTTCAGGAGGTAGACTGGAATTGCATTTAAAGCATAGGAAAAGAGGCAGAACGTCCACAATGATGCACTTGGCCAAAAAGGGCGTATGCGTTTTTTCCTGAATATATTCAGGAAAAAACGCATACGCCCTTTTTGGCCAACCAAGCAAGCTTGCAAAGGAAATCTGCACTACAATGAAGTCTCACTTCCCCCCGGTCAAAAGGGCCATCTGAAAAAAGTGTAAAATCCAGAAAGGCAGGACAGGCCATGGAGAACTGGGAGCCTTGTTATGCTGATGGGCGGGATGTAAATTGCCAACAGCCACTCGGGAGAAGTGTATGGTGTTTCCTGAAACATCTAAAAAACAAAGCAACAGAGCCTAGGGCACTTCCACTTATGGTCCTATAGCTTAGGGAAATTAAAATCAAAAAGACACCGCCACCCCAAAGGTTGGGACGGCTCTGTTTACAAGAACCTGGTTTACGGTACAAGTTCAATATCGCAGAAAGTGAAAAATGGATAAAGAAGTTGTGGTACTTACGTACAATGCAGTATCACTCAGCAATGAAATCTATGTCATCAGGCCCGTAGCAGCATAATGAGTGGATTCAGGTACGATGATTCTAACTGAAATAAGTCACACAGGAAAAGAAACATCATAAGATATCACTAATACACGGAATGTAACCTTGGCTACACAGGAACTGAATTACAAAACAGAACAGGGTCTCTAATCTAGAAACCCAACTTATGCTTGCTTAAGGGGAAAGGTGAGTTGGGGTGCTGCATAAAACCAGAGATTGAAATGAGCACAGATAAAGTTCCTTAAGCCAAATATGGAATAGACAAGAGCTACTCCTTGCTCAACGAAATGGACTCAACACCCCATATTAAATGCCTAAGAGTGTACCTGACTAGGAAGTATCTTAAAACCTATGGATTGCTATGTCTCTGAAAGAGAATCAAGTGTGTGTACAGGGGCATAAACGCAGCAGTGATAGGATTGGAGAGGTTCGGTGGGCAAATGAAGACCCTTTGAAGTCATATTGCATGGTACCCATTCCACGGGTCTCAACTCTCCAGGTTTAAGGTATTCTTCCTTCAGCTAAAACATGCATGTGGAACCCAGAGTATGATCAACTGTGTGATCGGGAGACGTGTTCCAATATGTCTCAGTTTTCGTCCCCTGGTACTCGGGTGCAACATTCCAGACGCTTTACTAACACTCTCCCGACTTGGAGAGTCAGTGCCTTTAACCTCCTGTTTGGCCCAGTTTGCAATATTTGCGGAAGATGAACAGGGATAGGGAGAACCAATGAGAGACTAGCTGGAGGTGTGTGGACGGGCAAATTTAACTCTCATTTCCCACCAGGAAGAGGAATTAACCAAAGGCTCAGCGTGACGTGCCGGAACCAGATTAGGGCCTGAAGCCATCCTGCGGTGTTGCGGCCAGCTCACGAGAAAGCGAGTTGAAGAAAGGAGCTCAGGGGCACTGTAATTCACAAACCTGCAGAGTTATAAATGACAGCTATCATCCAAAAATATACTGAAGTAAGGCTGCCAAGAGGACTTGAAAGCGGGGCAGAATTGCAGGAAACCGATTTCAGGAGGTAGACTGGAATTGCATTTAAAGCATAGGAAAAGAGGCAGAACGTCCACAATGATGCACTTGGCCAAAAAGGGCGTATGCGTTTTTTCCTGAATATATTCAGGAAAAAACGCATACGCCCTTTTTGGCCAACCAAGCAAGCTTGCAAAGGAAATCTGCACTACAATGAAGTCTCACTTCCTCCCGGTCAAAAGGGACATCTGAAAAAAGTGTAAAATCCAGAAAGGCAGGACAGGCCATGGAGAACTGGGAGCCTTGTTATGCTGATGGGCGGGATGTAAATTGCCAACAGCCACTCCGGAGAAGTGTATGGTGTTTCCTGAAACAGCTAAAAAACAAAGCAACAGAGCCTAGGGCACTTCCACTTATGGTCCTATAGCTTAGGGAAATTAAAATCAAAAAGACACAGCCACCCCAAAGGTTGGGACAGCTCTGTTTACAAGAACCTGGTTTACGGTACAAGTTCAATATCGCAGAAAGTGAAAAATGGATAAAGAAGTTGTGGTACTTACGTACAATGCAGTATCACTCAGCAATGAAATCTATGTCATCAGGCCCGTAGCAGCATAATGAGTGGATTCAGGTATGATGATTCTAACTGAAATAAGTCACACAGGAAAAGAAACATCATAAGATATCACTAATACATGGAATGTAAACTTGGCTACACAGGAACTGAATTCCAAAACAGAACACGGTCTCAAATTTAGAAAACCAACTTATGCTTGCTTAAGGGGAAAGGTGAGTTGGGGTGCTGCATAAAACCAGAGATTGAAATGAGCACAGATAAAGTTCCTTAAGCCAAATATGGAATAGACAAGAGCTACTCCTTGCTCAACGAAATGGACTCAACACCCCATATTAAATGCCTAAGAGTGTACCTGACTAGGAAGTATCTTAAAACCTATGGATTGCTATGTCTCTGAAAGAGAATCAAGTGTGTGTACAGGGGCATAAACGCAGCAGTGATAGGATTGGAGAGGTTCGGTGGGCAAATGAAGACCCTTTGAAGTCATATTGCATGGTACCCATTCCACGGGTCTCAACTCTCCAGGTTTAAGGTATTCTTCCTTCAGCTAAAACATGCATGTGGAACCCAGAGTATGATCAACCGTGTGATCGGGAGACGTGTTCCAATATGTCTCAGTTTTCGTCCCCTGGTACTCGGGTGCAACATTCCAGACGCTTTACTAACACTCTCCCGACTTGGAGAGTCAGTGCCTTTAACCTCCTGTTTGGCCCAGTTTGCAATTTCTGCGGAAGATGAACAGGAATAGGGAGAACCAATGACAGACTAGCTGGAGGTGTCTGGACGGGCAAATTTAACTCTCATTTCCCACCAGGAAGAGGAATTAACCAAAGGCTCAGCGTGCCGTGCCGGAACCAGATTAGGGCCTAAAGCCATCCTGCGGGGTTGCGGCCAGCTCACGAGAAAGCGAGTTGAAGAAAGGAGCTCAGGGGCACTGTAATTCACAAACCTGCAGAGTTATAAATGACAGCTATCGTCCAAAAATATACTGAAGTAAGGCTGCCAAGAGGACTTGAAAGCGGGGCAGAATTGCAGGAAACCGATTTCAGGAGGTAGACTGGAATTGCATTTAAAGCATAGGAAAAGAGGCAGAACGTCCACAATGATGCACTTGGCCAAAAAGGGCGTATGCGTTTTTTCCTGAATATATTCAGGAAAAAACGCATACGCCCTTTTGGCCAACCAAGCAAGCTTGCAAAGGAAATCTGCACTACAGTGAAGTCTCACTTCCCCCCGGTCAAAAGGGCCATCTGAAAAAAGTGTAAAATCCAGAAAGGCAGGACAGGCCATGGAGAACTGGGAGCCTTGTTATGCTGATGGGCGGGATGTCAATTGCCAACAGCCACTCGGGAGAAGTGTATGGTGTTTCCTGAAACATCTAAAAAACAAAGCAACAGAGCCTAGGGCACTTCCACTTATGGTCCTATAGCTTAGGGAAATTAAAATCAAAAGACACAGCCACCCCAAAGGTTGGGACGGCTCTGTTTACAAGAACCTGGTTTACGGTACAAGTTCAGTATCGCAGAAAGTGAAAAATGGATAAAGAAGTTGTGGTACTTACGTACAATGCAGTATCACTCAGCAATGAAATGTATGTCATCAGGCCCGTAGCAGCATAATGAGTGGATTCAGGTACGATGATTCTAACTGAAATAAGTCACACAGAAAAAGAAACATCATAAGATATCACTAATACACGGAATGTAACCTTGGCTACACAGGAACTGAATTACAAAACAGAACAGGGTCTCAAATTTAGAAAACCAACTTATCCTTGCTTAAGGGGAAAGGTGAGTTGGGGTGCTGCATAAAACCAGAGATTGAAATGAGCACAGATAAAGTTCCTTAAGCCAAATATGGAATAGACAAGAGCTACTCCTTGCTCAACGAAATGGACTCAACACCCCATATTAAATGCCTAAGAGTGTACCTGACTAGGAAGTATCTTAAAACCTATGGATTGCTATGTCTCTGAAAGAGAATCAAGTGTGTGTACAGGGGCATAAACGCAGCAGTGATAGGATTGGAGAGGTTCGGTGAGCAAATGAAGACCCTTTGAAGTCATATTGCATGGTACCCATTCCACGGGTCTCAACTCTCCAGGTTTAAGGTATTCTTCCTTCAGCTAAAACATGCATGTGGAACCCAGAGTATGATCAACCGTGTGATCGGGAGACGTGTTCCAATATGTCTCAGTTTTCGTCCCCTGGTACTCGGGTGCAACATTCCAGACGCTTTACTAACACTCTCCCGACTTGGAGAGTCAGTGCCTTTAACCTCCTGTTTGGCCCAGTTTGCAATTTCTGCGGAAGATGAACAGGGATAGGGAGAACCAATGAGAGACTAGCTGGAGGTGTGTGGACCGGCAAATTTAACTCTCATTTCCCACCAGGAAGAGGAATTAACCAAAGGCTCAGCGTGACGTGCCGGAACCAGATTAGGGCCTGAAGCCATCCTGCGGTGTTGCGGCCAGCTCACGAGAAAGCGAGTTGAAGAAAGGAGCTCAGGGGCACTGTAATTCACAAACCTGCAGAGTTATAAATGACAGCTATCGTCCAAAAATATACTGAAGTAAGGCTGCCAAGAGGACTTGAAAGCGGGGCAGAATTGCAGGAAACCGATTTCAGGAGGTAGACTGGACTTGCATTTAAAGCATAGGAAAAGAGGCAGAACGTCCACAATGATGCACTTGGCCAAAAAGGGCGTATGCGTTTTTTCCTGAATATATTCAGGAAAAAACGCATACGCCCTTTTTGGCCAACCAAGCAAGCTTGCAAAGGAAATCTGCACTACAATGAAGTCTCACTTCCCCCCGGTCAAAAGGGACATCTGAAAAAAGTGTAAAATCCAGAAAGGCAGGACAGGCCATGGAGAACTGGGAGCCTTGTTATGCTGATGGGCGGGATGTAAATTGCCAACAGCCACTCCGGAGAAGTGTATGGTGTTTCCTGAAACAGCTAAAAAACAAAGCAACAGAGCCTAGGGCACTTCCACTTATGGTCCTATAGCTTAGGGAAATTAAAATCAAAAAGACACAGCCACCCCAAAGGTTGGGACAGCTCTGTTTACAAGAACCTGGTTTACGGTACAAGTTCAATATCGCAGAAAGTGAAAAATGGATAAAGAAGTTGTGGTACTTACGTACAATGCAGTATCACTCAGCAATGAAATCTATGTCATCAGGCCCGTAGCAGCATAATGAGTGGATTCAGGTATGATGATTCTAACTGAAATAAGTCACACAGGAAAAGAAACATCATAAGATATCACTAATACATGGAATGTAAACTTGGCTACACAGGAACTGAATTCCAAAACAGAACACGGTCTCAAATTTAGAAAACCAACTTATGCTTGCTTAAGGGGAAAGGTGAGTTGGGGTGCTGCATAAAACCAGAGATTGAAATGAGCACAGATAAAGTTCCTTAAGCCAAATATGGAATAGACAAGAGCTACTCCTTGCTCAACGAAATGGACTCAACACCCCATATTAAATGCCTAAGAGTGTACCTGACTAGGAAGTATCTTAAAACCTATGGATTGCTATGTCTCTGAAAGAGAATCAAGTGTGTGTACAGGGGCATAAACGCAGCAGTGATAGGATTGGAGAGGTTCGGTGGGCAAATGAAGACCCTTTGAAGTCATATTGCATGGTACCCATTCCACGGGTCTCAACTCTCCAGGTTTAAGGTATTCTTCCTTCAGCTAAAACATGCATGTGGAACCCAGAGTATGATCAACCGTGTGATCGGGAGACGTGTTCCAATATGTCTCAGTTTTCGTCCCCTGGTACTCGGGTGCAACATTCCAGACGCTTTACTAACACTCTCCCGACTTGGAGAGTCAGTGCCTTTAACCTCCTGTTTGGCCCAGTTTGCAATTTCTGCGGAAGATGAACAGGAATAGGGAGAACCAATGACAGACTAGCTGGAGGTGTCTGGACGGGCAAATTTAACTCTCATTTCCCACCAGGAAGAGGAATTAACCAAAGGCTCAGCGTGCCGTGCCGGAACCAGATTAGGGCCTAAAGCCATCCTGCGGGGTTGCGGCCAGCTCACGAGAAAGCGAGTTGAAGAAAGGAGCTCAGGGGCACTGTAATTCACAAACCTGCAGAGTTATAAATGACAGCTATCGTCCAAAAATATACTGAAGTAAGGCTGCCAAGAGGACTTGAAAGCGGGGCAGAATTGCAGGAAACCGATTTCAGGAGGTAGACTGGAATTGCATTTAAAGCATAGGAAAAGAGGCAGAACGTCCACAATGATGCACTTGGCCAAAAAGGGCGTATGCGTTTTTTCCTGAATATATTCAGGAAAAAACGCATACGCCCTTTTGGCCAACCAAGCAAGCTTGCAAAGGAAATCTGCACTACAGTGAAGTCTCACTTCCCCCCGGTCAAAAGGGCCATCTGAAAAAAGTGTAAAATCCAGAAAGGCAGGACAGGCCATGGAGAACTGGGAGCCTTGTTATGCTGATGGGCGGGATGTCAATTGCCAACAGCCACTCGGGAGAAGTGTATGGTGTTTCCTGAAACATCTAAAAAACAAAGCAACAGAGCCTAGGGCACTTCCACTTATGGTCCTATAGCTTAGGGAAATTAAAATCAAAAGACACAGCCACCCCAAAGGTTGGGACGGCTCTGTTTACAAGAACCTGGTTTACGGTACAAGTTCAGTATCGCAGAAAGTGAAAAATGGATAAAGAAGTTGTGGTACTTACGTACAATGCAGTATCACTCAGCAATGAAATGTATGTCATCAGGCCCGTAGCAGCATAATGAGTGGATTCAGGTACGATGATTCTAACTGAAATAAGTCACACAGAAAAAGAAACATCATAAGATATCACTAATACACGGAATGTAACCTTGGCTACACAGGAACTGAATTACAAAACAGAACAGGGTCTCAAATTTAGAAAACCAACTTATCCTTGCTTAAGGGGAAAGGTGAGTTGGGGTGCTGCATAAAACCAGAGATTGAAATGAGCACAGATAAAGTTCCTTAAGCCAAATATGGAATAGACAAGAGCTACTCCTTGCTCAACGAAATGGACTCAACACCCCATATTAAATGCCTAAGAGTGTACCTGACTAGGAAGTATCTTAAAACCTATGGATTGCTATGTCTCTGAAAGAGAATCAAGTGTGTGTACAGGGGCATAAACGCAGCAGTGATAGGATTGGAGAGGTTCGGTGAGCAAATGAAGACCCTTTGAAGTCATATTGCATGGTACCCATTCCACGGGTCTCAACTCTCCAGGTTTAAGGTATTCTTCCTTCAGCTAAAACATGCATGTGGAACCCAGAGTATGATCAACCGTGTGATCGGGAGACGTGTTCCAATATGTGTCAGTTTTCGTCCCCTGGTACTCGGGTGCAACATTCCAGACGCTTTACTAACACTCTCCCGACTTGGAGAGTCAGTGCCTTTAACCTCCTGTTTGGCCCAGTTTGCAATTTCTGCGGAAGATGAACAGGAATAGGGAGAACCAATGAGAGACTAGCTGGAGGTGTCTGGACGGGCAAATTTAACTCTCATTTCCCACCAGGAAGAGGAATTAACCAAAGGCTCAGCGTGCCGTGCCGGAACCAGATTAGGGCCTGAAGCCATCCTGCGGGGTTGCGGCCAGCTCACGAGAAAGCGAGTTGAAGAAAGGAGCTCAGGGGCACTGTAATTCACAAACCTGCAGAGTTATAAATGACAGCTATCGTCCAAAAATATACTGAAGTAAGGCTGCCAAGAGGACTTGAAAGCGGGGCAGAATTGCAGGAAACCGATTTCAGGAGGTAGACTGGAATTGCATTTAAAGCATAGGAAAAGAGGCAGAACGTCCACAATGATGCACTTGGCCAAAAAGGGCGTATGCGTTTTTTCCTGAATATATTCAGGAAAAAACGCATACGCCCTTTTGGCCAACCAAGCAAGCTTGCAAAGGAAATCTGCACTACAGTGAAGTCTCACTTCCCCCCGGTCAAAAGGGCCATCTGAAAAAAGTGTAAAATCCAGAAAGGCAGGACAGGCCATGGAGAACTGGGAGCCTTGTTATGCTGATGGGCGGGATGTCAATTGCCAACAGCCACTCGGGAGAAGTGTATGGTGTTTCCTGAAACATCTAAAAAACAAAGCAACAGAGCCTAGGGCACTTCCACTTATGGTCCTATAGCTTAGGGAAATTAAAATCAAAAGACACAGCCACCCCAAAGGTTGGGACGGCTCTGTTTACAAGAACCTGGTTTACGGTACAAGTTCAATATCGCAGAAAGTGAAAAATGGATAAAGAAGTTGTGGTACTTACGTACAATGCAGTATCACTCAGCAATGAAATCTATGTCATCAGGCCCGTAGCAGCATAATGAGTGGATTCAGGTACGATGATTCTAACTGAAATAAGTCACACAGAAAAAGAAACATCATAAGATATCACTAATACACGGAATGTAAACTTGGCTACACAGGAACTGAATTACAAAACAGAACAGGGTCTCAAATTTGGAAAACCAACTTATGCTTGCTTAAGGGGAAAGGTGAGTTGGGGTGCTGCATAAAACCAGAGATTGAAATGAGCACAGATAAAGTTCCTTAAGCCAAATATGGAATAGACAAGAGCTACTCCTTGCTCAACGAAATGGACTCAACACCCCATATTAAATGCCTAAGAGTGTACCTGACTAGGAAGTATCTTAAAACCTATGGATTGCTATGTCTCTGAAAGAGAATCAAGTGTGTGTACAGGGGCATAAACGCAGCAGTGATAGGATTGGAGAGGTTCGGTGGGCAAATGAAGACCCTTTGAAGTCATATTGCATGGTACCCATTCCACGGGTCTCAACTCTCCAGGTTTAAGGTATTCTTCCTTCAGCTAAAACATGCATGTGGAACCCAGAGTATGATCAACCGTGTGATCGGGAGACGTGTTCCAATATGTCTCAGTTTTCGTCCCCTGGTACTCGGGTGCAACATTCCAGACGCTTTACTAACACTCTCCCGACTTGGAGAGTCAGTGCCTTTAACCTCCTGTTTGGCCCAGTTTGCAATTTCTGCGGAAGATGAACAGGAATAGGGAGAACCAATGAGAGACTAGCTGGAGGTGTCTGGACGGGCAAATTTAACTCTCATTTCCCACCAGGAAGAGGAATTAACCAAAGGCTCAGCGTGCCGTGCCGGAACCAGATTAGGGCCTGAAGCCATCCTGCGGGGTTGCGGCCAGCTCACGAGAAAGCGAGTTGAAGAAAGGAGCTCAGGGGCACTGTAATTCACAAACCTGCAGAGTTATAAATGACAGCTATCGTCCAAAAATATACTGAAGTAAGGCTGCCAAGAGGACTTGAAAGCGGGGCAGAATTGCAGGAAACCGATTTCAGGAGGTAGACTGGAATTGCATTTAAAGCATAGGAAAAGAGGCAGAACGTCCACAATGATGCACTTGGCCAAAAAGGGCGTATGCGTTTTTTCCTGAATATATTCAGGAAAAAACGCATACGCCCTTTTTGGCCAACCAAGCAAGCTTGCAAAGGAAATCTGCACTACAATGAAGTCTCACTTCCCCCCGGTCAAAAGGGCCATCTGAAAAAAGTGTAAAATCCAGAAAGGCAGGACAGGCCATGGAGAACTGGGAGCCTTGTTATGCTGATGGGCGGGATGTCAATTGCCAACAGCCACTCGGGAGAAGTGTATGGTGTTTCCTGAAACATCTAAAAAACAAAGCAACAGAGCCTAGGGCACTTCCACTTATGGTCCTATAGCTTAGGGAAATTAAAATCAAAAGACACAGCCACCCCAAAGGTTGGGACGGCTCTGTTTACAAGAACCTGGTTTACGGTACAAGTTCAATATCGCAGAAAGTGAAAAATGGATAAAGAAGTTGTGGTACTTACGTACAATGCAGTATCACTCAGCAATGAAATCTATGTCATCAGGCCCGTAGCAGCATAATGAGTGGATTCAGGTATGATGATTCTAACTGAAATAAGTCACACAGAAAAAGAAACATCATAAGATATCACTAATACACGGAATGTAAACTTGGCTACACAGGAACTGAATTACAAAACAGAACAGGGTCTCAAATTTGGAAAACCAACTTATGCTTGCTTAAGGGGAAAGGTGAGTTGGGGTGCTGCATAAAACCAGAGATTGAAATGAGCACAGATAAAGTTCCTTAAGCCAAATATGGAATAGACAAGAGCTACTCCTTGCTCAACGAAATGGACTCAACACCCCATATTAAATGCCTAAGAGTGTACCTGACTAGGAAGTATCTTAAAACCTATGGATTGCTATGTCTCTGAAAGAGAATCAAGTGTGTGTACAGGGGCATAAACGCAGCAGTGATAGGATTGGAGAGGTTCGGTGGGCAAATGAAGACCCTTTGAAGTCATATTGCATGGTACCCATTCCACGGGTCTCAACTCTCCAGGTTTAAGGTATTCTTCCTTCAGCTAAAACATGCATGTGGAACCCAGAGTATGATCAACCGTGTGATCGGGAGACGTGTTCCAATATGTCTCAGTTTTCCTCCCCTGGTACTCGGGTGCAACATTCCAGACGCTTTACTAACACTCTCCCGACTTGGAGAGTCAGTGCCTTTAACCTCCTGTTTGGCCCAGTTTGCAATTTCTGCGGAAGATGAACAGGAATAGGGAGAACCAATGAGAGACTAGCTGGAGGTGTCTGGACGGGCAAATTTAACTCTCATTTCCCACCAGGAAGAGGAATTAACCAAAGGCTCAGCGTGCCGTGCCGGAACCAGATTAGGGCCTGAAGCCATCCTGCGGGGTTGCGGCCAGCTCACGAGAAAGCGAGTTGAAGAAAGGAGCTCAGGGGCACTGTAATTCACAAACCTGCAGAGTTATAAATGACAGCTATCGTCCAAAAATATACTGAAGTAAGGCTGCCAAGAGGACTTGAAAGCGGGGCAGAATTGCAGGAAACCGATTTCAGGAGGTAGACTGGAATTGCATTTAAAGCATAGGAAAAGAGGCAGAACGTCCACAATGATGCACTTGGCCAAAAAGGGCGTATGCGTTTTTTCCTGAATATATTCAGGAAAAAACGCATACGCCCTTTTTGGCCAACCAAGCAAGCTTGCAAAGGAAATCTGCACTACAATGAAGTCTCACTTCCCCCCGGTCAAAAGGGCCATCTGAAAAAAGTATAAAATCCAGAAAGGCAGGACAGGCCATGGAGAACTGGGAGCCTTGTTATGCTGATGGGCGGGATGTAAACTGCCAACAGCCACTCGGGAGAAGTGTATGGTGTTTCCTGAAACATCTAAAAATCAAAGCAACAGAGCCTAGGGCACTTCCACTTATGGTCCTATAGCTTAGGGAAATTAAAATCAAAAAGACACAGCCACCCCAAAGGTTGGGACGGCTCTGTTTACAAGAACCTGGTTTACGGTACAAGTTCAATATCGCAGAAAGTGAAAAATGGATAAAGAAGTTGTGGTACTTACGTACAATGCAGTATCACTCAGCAAGGAAATCTATGTCATCAGGCCCGTAGCAGCATAATGAGTGGATTCAGGTATGATGATTCTAACTGAAATAAGTCACACAGAAAAAGAAACATCATAAGATATCACTAATACACGGAATGTAAACTTGGCTACACAGGAACTGAATTACAAAACAGAACAGGGTCTCAAATTTGGAAAACCAACTTATGCTTGCTTAAGGTGAAAGGTGAGTTGGGGTGCTGCATAAAACCAGAGATTGAAATGAGCACAGATAAAGTTCCTTAAGCCAAATATGGAATAGACAAGAGCTACTCCTTGCTCAACGAAATGGACTCAACACCCCATATTAAATGCCTAAGAGTGTACCTGACTAGGAAGTATCTTAAAACCTATGGATTGCTATGTCTCCGAAAGAGAATCAAGCGTGTGTACAGGGGCATAAACGCAGCAGTGATAGGACTGGAGAGGTTCGGTGAGCAAATGAAGACCCTTTGAAGTCATATTGCATGGTACCCATTCCACGGGTCTCAACTCTCCAGGTTTAAGGTATTCTTCCTTCAGCTAAAACATGCATGTGGAACCCAGAGTATGATCAACCGTGTGATCGGGAGACGTGTTCCAATACGTCTCAGTTTTTGTCCCCTGGTACTCGGGTGCAACATTCCAGACGCTTTACTAACACTCTCCCGACTTGGAGAGTCAGTGCCTTTAACCTCCTGTTTGGCCCAGTTTGCAATTTCTGCAGAAGATGAACAGGAATAGGCAGAACCAATGACAGACTAGATGGAGGTGTCTGGACGGGCAAATTTAACTCTCATTTCCCACCAGGAAGAGGAATTAACCAAAGGCTCAGCGTGCCGTGCCGGAACCAGATTAGGGCCTGAAGCCATCCTGCGGTGCTGCGGCCAGCTCACGAGAAAGCGAGTTGAAGAAAGGAGCTCAGGGGCACTGTAATTCACAAACCTGCAGAGTTATAAATGACAGCTATCGTCCAAAAATATACTGAAGTAAGGCTGCCAAGAGGACTTGAAAGCGGGGCAGAATTGCAGGAAACCGATTTCAGGAGGTAGACTGGAATTGCATTTAAAGCATAGGAAAAGAGGCAGAACGTCCACAATGATGCACTTGGCCAAAAAGTGCGTATGCGTTTTTTCCTGAATATATTCAGGAAAAAACGCATACGCCCTTTTTGGCCAACCAAGCAAGCTTGCAAAGGAAATCTGCACTACAATGAAGTCTCACTTCCCCCCGGTCAAAAGGGCCATCTGAAAAAAGTGTAAAATCCAGAAAGGCAGGACAGGCCATGGAGAACTGGGAGCCTTGTTATGCTGATGGGCGGGATGTAAATTGCCAACAGCCACTCGGGAGAAGTGTATGGTGTTTCCTGAAACATCTAAAAAACAAAGCAACAGAGCCTAGGGCACTTCCACTTATGGTCCTATAGCTTAGGGAAATTAAAATCAAAAGACACAGCCACCCCAAAGGTTGGGACGGCTCTGTTTACAAGAACCTGGTTTACGGTACAAGTTCAATATCGCAGAAAGTGAAAAATGGATAAAGAAGTTGTGGTACTTACGTACAATGCAGTATCACTCAGCAATGAAATCTATGTCATCAGGCCCGTAGCAGCATAATGAGTGGATTCAGGTACGATGATTCTAACTGAAATAAGTCACACAGAAAAAGAAACATCATAAGATATCACTAATACACGGAATGTAACCTTGGCTACACAGGAACTGAATTACAAAACAGAACAGGGTCTCAAATTTAGAAAACCAACTTATGCTTGCTTAAGGGGAAAGGTGAGTTGGGGTGCTGCATAAAACCAGAGATTGAAATGAGCACAGATAAAGTTCCTTAAGCCAAATATGGAATAGACAAGAGCTACTCCTTGCTCAACGAAATGGACTCAACACCCCATATTAAATGCCTAAGAGTGTACCTGACTAGGAAGTATCTTAAAACCTATGGATTGCTATGTCTCTGAAAGAGAATCAAGTGTGTGTACAGGGGCATAAACGCAGCAGTGATAGGATTGGAGAGGTTCGGTGGGCAAATGAAGACCCTTTGAAGTCATATTGCATGGTACCCATTCCACGGGTCTCAACTCTCCAGGTTTAAGGTATTCTTCCTTCAGCTAAAACATGCATGTGGAACCCAGAGTATGATCAACCGTGTGATCGGGAGACGTGTTCCAATATGTCTCAGTTTTCGTCCCCTGGTACTCGGGTGCAACATTCCAGACGCTTTACTAACACTCTCCCGACTTGGAGAGTCAGTGCCTTTAACCTCCTGTTTGGCCCAGTTTGCAATTTCTGCGGAAGATGAACAGGAATAGGGAGAACCAATGAGAGACTAGCTGGAGGTGTCTGGACGGGCAAATTTAACTCTCATTTCCCACCAGGAAGAGGAATTAACCAAAGGCTCAGTGTGCCGTGCCGGAACCAGATTAGGGCCTGAAGCCATCCTGCGGGGTTGCGGCCAGCTCACGAGAAAGCGAGTTGAAGAAAGGAGCTCAGGGGCACTGTAATTCACAAACCTGCAGAGTTATAAATGACAGCTATCGTCCAAAAATATACTGAAGTAAGGCTGCCAAGAGGACTTGAAAGCGGGGCAGAATTGCAGGAAACCGATTTCAGGAGGTAGACTGGAATTGCATTTAAAGCATAGGAAAAGAGGCAGAACGTCCACAATGATGCACTTGGCCAAAAAGGGCGTATGCGTTTTTTCCTGAATATATTCAGGAAAAAACGCATACGCCCTTTTTGGCCAACCAAGCAAGCTTGCAAAGGAAATCTGCACTACAATGAAGTCTCACTTCCCCCCGGTCAAAAGGGCCATCTGAAAAAAGTATAAAATCCAGAAAGGCAGGACAGGCCATGGAGAACTGGGAGCCTTGTTATGCTGATGGGCGGGATGTAAACTGCCAACAGCCACTCGGGAGAAGTGTATGGTGTTTCCTGAAACATCTAAAAATCAAAGCAACAGAGCCTAGGGCACTTCCACTTATGGTCCTATAGCTTAGGGAAATTAAAATCAAAAGACACAGCCACCCCAAAGGTTGGGACGGCTCTGTTTACAAGAACCTGGTTTACGGTACAAGTTCAATATCGCAGAAAGTGAAAAATGGATAAAGAAGTTGTGGTACTTACGTACAATGCAGTATCACTCAGCAAGGAAATCTATGTCATCAGGCCCGTAGCAGCATAATGAGTGGATTCAGGTATGATGATTCTAACTGAAATAAGTCACACAGAAAAAGAAACATCATAAGATATCACTAATACACGGAATGTAACCTTGGCTACACAGGAACTGAATTACAAAACAGAACAGGGTCTCAAATTTAGAAAACCAACTTATGCTTGCTTAAGGGGAAAGGTGAGTTGGGGTGCTGCATAAAACCAGAGATTGAAATGAGCACAGATAAAGTTCCTTAAGCCAAATATGGAATAGACAAGAGCTACTCCTTGCTCAACGAAATGGACTCAACACCCCATATTAAATGCCTAAGAGTGTACCTGACTAGGAAGTATCTTAAAACCTATGGATTGCTATGTCTCTGAAAGAGAATCAAGTGTGTGTACAGGGGCATAAACGCAGCAGTGATAGGATTGGAGAGGTTCGGTGGGCAAATGAAGACCCTTTGAAGTCATATTGCATGGTACCCATTCCACGGGTCTCAACTCTCCAGGTTTAAGGTATTCTTCCTTCAGCTAAAACATGCATGTGGAACCCAGAGTATGATCAACCGTGTGATCGGGAGACGTGTTCCAATATGTCTCAGCTTTCCTCCCCTGGTACTCGGGTGCAACATTCCAGACGCTTTACTAACACTCTCCCGACTTGGAGAGTCAGTGCCTTTAACCTCCTGTTTGGCCCAGTTTGCAATTTCTGCGGAAGATGAACAGGAATAGGGAGAACCAATGAGAGACTAGCTGGAGGTGTCTGGACGGGCAAATTTAACTCTCATTTCCCACCAGGAAGAGGAATTAACCAAAGGCTCAGCGTGCCGTGCCGGAACCAGATTAGGGCCTGAAGCAATCCTGCGGGGTTGCGGCCAGCTCACGAGAAAGCGAGTTGAAGAAAGGAGTTCAGGGGCACTGTAATTCACAAACCTGCAGAGTTATAAATGACAGCTATCGTCCAAAAATATACTGAAGTAAGGCTGCCAAGAGGACTTGAAAGCGGGGCAGAATTGCAGGAAACCGATTTCAGGAGGTAGACTGGAATTGCATTTAAAGCATAGGAAAAGAGGCAGAACGTCCACAATGATGCACTTGGCCAAAAAGGGCGTATGCGTTTTTTCCTGAATATATTCAGGAAAAAACGCATACGCCCTTTTTGGCCAACCAAGCAAGCTTGCAAAGGAAATCTGCACTACAATGAAGTCTCACTTCCCCCCGGTCAAAAGGGCCATCTGAAAAAAGTGTAAAATCCAGAAAGGCAGGACAGGCCATGGAGAACTGGGAGCCTTGTTATGCTGATGGGCGGGATGTAAATTGCCAAGAGCCACTCGGGAGAAGTGTATGGTGTTTCCTGAAACATCTAAAAAACAAAGCAACAGAGCCTAGGGCACTTCCACTTATGGTCCTATAGCTTAGGGAAATTAAAATAAAAAAGACACAGCCACCCCAAAGGTTGGGACGGCTCTGTTTACAAGAACCTGGTTTACAGTACAAGTTCACTATCGCAGAAAGTGAAAAATGGATAAAGAAGTTGTGGTACTTACGTACAATGCAGTATCACTCAGCAATGAAATCTATGTCATCAGGCCCGTAGCAGCATAGTGAGTGGATTCAGGTATGATGATTCTAACTGAAATAAGTCACACAGAAAAAGAAACATCATAAGATATCACTAATACACGGAATGTAAACTTGGCTACATAGGAACTGAATTCCAAAACAGAACAGGGTCTCAAATTTAGAAAACCAACTTATGCTTGCTTAAGGGGAAAGGTGAGTTGGGGTGCTGCATAAAACCAGAGATTGAAATGAGCACAGATAAAGTTCCTTAAGCCAAATATGGAATAGACAAGAGCTACTCCTTGCTCAACGAAATGGATTCAACACCCCATATTAAACGCCTAAGAATATACCTGACTAGGAAGTATCTTAAAACCTATGGATTGCTATGTCTCCGAAAGAGAATCAAGCGTGTGTACAGGGGCATAAACGCAGCAGTGATAGGATTGGAGAAGTTCGGTGAGCAAATGAAGACCCTTTGAAGTCATATTGCATGGTACCCATTCCACGGGTCTCAACTCTCCAGGTTTAAGGTATTCTTCCTTCAGCTAAAACATGCATGTGGAACCCAGAGTATAATCAACCGTGTGATCGGGAGACGTGTTCAAATATGTCTCAGTTTTCGTCCCCTGGTACTCGGGTGCAACATTCCAGACGCTTTACTAACACTCTCCCGACTTGGAGAGTCAGCGCCTTTAACCTCCTGTTTGGCCCAGTTTGCAATTTCTGCGGAAGATGAACAGGAATAGGGAGAACCAATGACAGACTAGCTGGAGGTGTCTGGACGGGCAAATTTAACTCTCATTTCCCACCAGGAAGAGGAATTAACCAAAGGCTCAGTGTGCCGTGCCGCAACCAGATTAGGGCCTGAAGCCATCCTGTGGTGTTGCGGCCAGCTCACGAGAAAGCGAGTTGAAGAAAGGAGCTCAGGGGCACTGTAATTCACAAACCTGCAGAGTTATAAATGACAGCTATCGTCCAAAAATATACTGAAGTAAGGCTGCCAAGAGGACTTGAAAGCGGGGCAGAATTGCAGGAAACCGATTTCAGGAGGTAGACTGGAATTGCATTTAAAGCATAGGAAAAGAGGCAGAACGTCCACAATGATGCACTTGGCCAAAAAGGGCGTATGCGTTTTTTCCTGAATATATTCAGGAAAAAACGCATACGCCCTTTTTGGCCAACCAAGCAAGCTTGCAAAGGAAATCTGCACTACAATGAAGTCTCACTTCCCCCCGGTCAAAAGGGCCATCTGAAAAAAGTGTAAAATCCAGAAAGGCAGGACAGGCCATGGAGAACTGGGAGCCTTGTTATGCTGATGGGTGGGATGTAAATTGCCAACAGCCACTCTGGAGAAGTGTTTGGTGTTTCCTGAAACATCTAAAAAACAAAGCAACAGAGCCTAGGGCACTTTCACTTATGGAACTATAGTTTAGGACAATTAAAATCAAAAAGACACAGCCACCCCAAAGTTTGGGATGGCTCTGTTTACAAGAACCTCATATACGGTACAAGTTCAATATCGCAGAAAGTGAAAAATGGATAAAGAAGTTGTGGTACTTTCGTACAATGCAGTATCACTCAGCAATGAAATCTATGTCATCAGGCCCGTAGCAGCATAATGAGTGGATTCAGGTACGATGATTCTAACTGAAATAAGTCACACAGGAAAAGAAACATCATAAGATATCACTAATACACGGAATGTAAACTTGGCTACACAGGAACTGAATTACAAAACAGAACAGGGTCTCTAATCTAGAAACCCAACTTATGCTTGCTTAAGGGGAAAGGTGAGTTGGGGTGCTGCATAAAACCAGAGATTGAAATGAGCACAGATAAAGTTCCTTAAGCCAAATATGGAATAGACAAGAGCTACTCCTTGCTCAACGAAATGGACTCAACACCCCATATTAAATGCCTAAGAGTGTACCTGACTAGGAAGTATCTTAAAACCTATGGATTGCTATGTCTCTGAAAGAGAATCAAGTGTGTGTACAGGGGCATAAACGCAGCAGTGATAGGATTGGAGAGGTTCGGTGGGCAAATGAAGACCCTTTGAAGTCATATTGCATGGTACCCATTCCACGGGTCTCAACTCTCCAGGTTTAAGGTATTCTTCCTTCAGCTAAAACATGCATGTGGAACCCAGAGTATGATCAACCGTGTGATCGGGAGACGTGTTCCAATATGTCTCAGTTTTCGTCCCCTGGTACTCGGGTGCAACATTCCAGACGCTTTACTAACACTCTCCCGACTTGGAGAGTCAGTGCCTTTAACCTCCTGTTTGGCCCAGTTTGCAATTTCTGCGGAAGATGAACAGGAATAGGGAGAACCAATGAGAGACTAGCTGGAGGTGTCTGGACGGGCAAATTTAACTCTCATTTCCCACCAGGAAGAGGAATTAACCAAAGGCTCAACGTGCCGTGCCGGAACCAGATTAGGGCCTGAAGCCATCCTGCGGGGTTGCGGCCAGCTCACGAGAAAGCGAGTTGAAGAAAGGAGCTCAGGGGCACTGTAATTCACAAACCTGCAGAGTTATAAATGACAGCTATCGTCCAAAAATATACTGAAGTAAGGCTGCCAAGAGGACTTGAAAGCGGGGCAGAATTGCAGGAAACCGATTTCAGGAGGTAGACTGGAATTGCATTTAAAGCATAGGAAAAGAGGCAGAACGTCCACAATGATGCACTTGGCCAAAAAGGGCGTATGCGTTTTTTCCTGAATATATTCAGGATAAAACGCATACGCCCTTTTTGGCCAACCAAGCAAGCTTGCAAAGAAATCTGCACTACAATGAAGTCTCACTTCCCACCGGTCAAAAGGGCCATCTGAAAAAAGTGTAAAATCCAGAAAGGCAGGACAGGCCATGGAGAACTGGGAGCCTTGTTATGCTGATGGGCGGGATGTCAATTGCCAACAGCCACTCGGGAGAAGTGTATGGTGTTTCCTGAAACATCTAAAAAACAAAGCAACAGAGCCTAGGGCACTTCCACTTATGGTCCTATAGCTTAGGGAAATTAAAATCAAAAGACACAGCCACCCCAAAGGTTGGGACGGCTCTGTTTACAAGAACCTGGTTTACGGTACAAGTTCAATATCGCAGAAAGTGAAAAATGGATAAAGAAGTTGTGGTACTTACGTACAATGCAATATCACTCAGCAATGAAATCTATGTCATCAGGCCCGTAGCAGCATAATGAGTGGATTCAGGTACGATGATTCTAACTGAAATAAGTCACACAGAAAAAGAAACATCATAAGATATCACTAATACACGGAATGTAAACTTGGCTACACAGGAACTGAATTACAAAACAGAACAGGGTCTCTAATTTAGAAACCCAACTTATGCTTGCTTAAGGGGAAAGGTGAGTTGGGGTGCTGCATAAAACCAGAGATTGAAATGAGCACAGATAAAGTTCCTTAAGCCAAATATGGAATAGACAAGAGCTACTCCTTGCTCAACGAAATGGACTCAACACCCCATATTAAATGCCTAAGAGTGTACCTGACTAGGAAGTATCTTAAAACCTATGGATTGCTATGTCTCTGAAAGAGAATCAAGTGTGTGTACAGGGGCATAAACGCAGCAGTGATAGGATTGGAGAGGTTCGGTGAGCAAATGAAGACCCTTTGAAGTCATATTGCATGGTACCCATTCCACGGGTCTCAACTCTCCAGGTTTAAGGTATTCTTCCTTCAGCTAAAACATGCATGTGGAACCCAGAGTATGATCAACCGTGTGATCGGGAGACGTGTTCCAATATGTCTCAGTTTTCGTCCCCTGGTACTCGGGTGCAACATTCCAGACGCTTTACTAACACTCTCCCGACTTGGAGAGTCAGTGCCTTTAACCTCCTGTTTGGCCCAGTTTGCAATTTCTGCGGAAGATGAACAGGAATAGGGAGAACCAATGAGAGACTAGCTGGAGGTGTCTGGACGGGCAAATTTAACTCTCATTTCCCACCAGGAAGAGGAATTAACCAAAGGCTCAGCGTGCCGTGCCAGAACCAGATTAGGGCCTGAAGCCATCCTGCGGGGTTGCGGCCAGCTCACGAGAAAGCGAGTTGAAGAAAGGAGCTCAGGGGCACTGTAATTCACAAACCTGCAGAGTTATAAATGACAGCTATCGTCCAAAAATATACTGAAGTAAGGCTGCCAAGAGGACTTGAAAGCGGGGCAGAATTGCAGGAAACCGATTTCAGGAGGTAGACTGGAATTGCATTTAAAGCATAGGAAAAGAGGCAGAACGTCCACAATGATGCACTTGGCCAAAAAGGGCGTATGCGTTTTTTCCTGAATATATTCAGGAAAAAACGCATACGCACTTTTTGGCCAACCAAGCAAGCTTGCAAAGGAAATCTGCACTACAATGAAGTCTCACTTCCCCCCGGTCAAAAGGGCCATCTGAAAAAAGTGTAAAATCCAGAAAGGCAGGACAGGCCATGGAGAACTGGGAGCCTTGTTATGCTGATGGGCAGGATGTAACTTGCCAACAGCCACTCCGGAGAAGTGTATGGTGTTTCCTGAAACATCTAAAAAACAAAGCAACAGAGCGTAGGGCACTTCCACTTATGGTCCTATAGCTTAGGGAAATTAAAATCAAAAGACACAGCCACCCCAAAGGTTGGGACGGCTCTGTTTACAAGAACCTGGTTTACGGTACAAGTTCAATATCGCAGAAAGTGAAAAATGGATAAAGAAGTGGTGGTACTTACGTACAATGCAATATCACACAGCAATGAAATCTATGTCATCAGGCCCGTAGCAGCATAATGAGTGGATTCAGGTATGATGATTCTAACTGAAATAAGTCACACAGAAAAAGAAACATCATAAGATATCACTAATACACGGAATATAAACGTGGCTACACAGGAACTGAATTGCAAAACAGAACAGTGACTCAAATTTAGAAAACCAACTTATGCTTGCTTAAGGGGAAAGGTGAGTTGGGGAGTTGCATAAAACCAGAGATTGAAATGAGCACAGATAAAGTTCCTTAAGCCAAGTATGGAATAGACAAGAGCTACTCCTTGCTCAAGGAAATGGACTCAACACCCCATATTAAACGCCTAAGAGTGTACCTGACTAGGAAGTATCTTAAAACCTATGGATTGCTATGTCTCCGAAAGAGAATCAAGCGTGTGTACAGGGGCATAAACGCAGCAGTGATAGATATGGAGAGTTTCGGTGAGCAAATGAAGACCCTTTGAAGTCATATTGCATGGTACCCATTCCACGGGTCTCAACTCTCCAGGTTTAAGGTATTCTTCCTTCAGCTAAAACATGCATGTGGAACCCAGAGTATGATCAACCGTGTGATCGGGAGACGTGTTCCAATATGTCTCAGTTTTCGTCCCCTGGTACTCGGGTGCAACATTCCAGACGCTTTACTAACACTCTCCCGCTTTACTACTAACACTGACTTGGAGAGTCAGTGCCTTTAACCTCCTGTTTGGCCCAGTTTGCAATTTCTGCGGAAGATGAACAGGAATAGGCAGAACCAATGACAGACTAGCTGGAGGTGTCTGGACGGGCAAATTTAACTCTCATTTCCCACCAGGAAGAGGAATTAACCAAAGGCTCAGCGTGCCGTGCCGGAACCAGATTAGGGTCTGAAGCCATCCTGCGGTGTTGCGGCCAGCTCACGAGAAAGCGAGTTGAAGAAAGGAGCTCAGGGGCACTGTAATTCACAAACCTGCAGAGTTATAAATGACAGCTATCGTCCAAAAATATACTGAAGTAAGGCTGCCAAGAGGACTTGAAAGCGGGGCAGAATTGCAGGAAACCGATTTCAGGAGGTAGACTGGAATTGCATTTAAAGCATAGGAAAAGAGGCAGAACGTCCACAATGATGCACTTGGCCAAAAAGGGCGTATGCGTTATTTCCTGAATATATTCAGGAAAAAACGCATACGCCCTTTTTGGCCAACCAAGCAAGCTTGCAAAGGAAATCTGCACTACAATGAAGTCTCACTTCCCCCCGGTCAAAAGGGCCATCTGAAAAAAGTGTAAAATCCAGAAAGGCAGGACAGGCCATGGAGAACTGGGAGCCTTGTTATGCTGATGGGCGGGATGTAAATTGCCAACAGCCACTCGGGAGAAGTGTATGGTGTTTCCTGAAACATCTAAAAAACAAAGCAACAGAGCCTAGGGCACTTCCACTTATGGTCCTATAGCTTAGGGAAATTAAAATCAAAAAGACACAGCCACCCCAAAGGTTGGGACGGCTCTGTTTACAAGAACCTGGTTTACGGTACAAGTTCAATATCGCAGAAAGTGAAAAATGGATAAAGAAGTTGTGGTACTTACGTACAATGCAGTATCACTCAGCAATGAAATCTATGTCATCAGGCCCGTAGCAGCATAATGAGTGGATTCAGGTATGATGATTCTAACTGAAATAAGTCACACAGAAAAAGAAACATCATAAGATATCACTAATACACGGAATGTAAACTTGGCTACACAGGAACTGAATTACAAAACAGAAGAGGGTCTCAAATTTAGAAAACCAACTTATGCTTGCTTAAGGGGAAAGGTGAGTTGGGGTGCCGCATAAAACCAGAGATTGAAATGAGCACAGATAAAGTTCCTTAAGCCAAATATGTAATAAACAAGAGCTACTCCTTGCTCAACGAAATGGATTCAACACCCCATATTAAACACATAAAAATATACCTGACTAGGAAGTATCTTAAAACCTATGGATTGCTATGTCTCCGAAAGAGAATCAAGAGTGTGTACAGGGGCATAAACGCAGCAGTGATAGGATTGGAGAGGTTCGGTGAGCAAATGAAGACCCTTTGAAGTCATATTGCATGGTACCCATTCCACGGGTCTCAACTCTCCAGGTTTAAGGTATTCTTCCTTCAGCTAAAACATGCATGTGGAACCCTGAGTATAATCAACCGTGTGATCGGGAGACGTGTTCAAGTATGTCTCAGGTTTCGTCCCCAGGTACTCGGGTGCAACATTCCAGACGCTTTACTAACACTCTCCCGACTTGGAGAGTCAGTGCCTTTAACCTCCTGTTTGGCCCAGTTTGCAATTTCTGCGGAAGATGAACAGGAATAGGGAGAACCAATGAGAGACTAGCTGGAGGTGTCTGGACGGGCAAATTTAACTCTCATTTCCCACCAGGAAGAGGAATTAACCAAAGGCTCAGCGTGCCGTGCCAGAACCACATTAGGGCCTGAAGCAATCCTGCGGTGTTGCGGCCAGCTGACAAGAAAGCGAGTTGAAGAAAGGAGCTCAGGGGCACTGTAATTCACAAACCTGCAGAGTTATAAATGACAGCTATCGTCCAAAAATATACTGAAGTAAGGCTGCCAAGAGGACTTGAAAGTGGGGCAGAATTGCAGGAAACCGATTTCAGGAGGTAGACTGGAATTGCATTTAAAGCATAGGAAAAGAGGCAGAACGTCCACAATGATGCACTTGGCCAAAAAGGGCGTATGCGTTTTTTCCTGAATATATTCAGGAAAAAACGCATACACCCTTTTTGGCCAACCAAGCAAGCTTGCAAAGGAAATGTGCACTACAATGAAGTCTCACTTCTCCCCGGTCAAAAGGGCCATCTGAAAAAAGTGTAAAATCCAGAAAGGCAGGACAGGCCATGGAGAACTGGGAGCCTTGTTATGCTGATGGGCGGGATGTAAATTGCCAACAGCCACTCGGGAGAAGTGTATGGTGTTTCCTGAAACATCTAAAAAACAAAGCAACAGAGCCTAGGGCACTTCCACTTATGGTCCTATAGCTTAGGGAAATTAAAATCAAAAAGACACCGCCACCCCAAAGGTTGGGACGGCTCTGTTTACAAGAACCTGGTTTACGGTACAAGTTCAATATCGCAGAAAGTGAAAAATGGATAAAGAAGTTGTGGTACTTACGTACAATGCAGTATCACTCAGCAATGAAATCTATGTCATCAGGCCCGTAGCAGCATAATGAGTGGATTCAGGTACGAAGATTCTAACTGAAATAAGTCACACAGGAAAAGAAACATCATAAGATATCACTAATACACGGAATGTAAACTTGGCTACACAGGAACTGAATTACAAAACAGAACAGGGTCTCTAATCTAGAAACCCAACTTATGCTTGCTTAAGGGGAAAGGTGAGTTGGGGTGCTGCATAAAACCAGAGATTGAAATGAGCACAGATAAAGTTCCTTAAGCCAAATATGGAATAGACAAGAGCTACTCCTTGCTCAACGAAATGGACTCAACACCCCATATTAAATGCCTAAGAGTGTACCTGACTAGGAAGTATCTTAAAACCTATGGATTGCTATGTCTCTGAAAGAGAATCAAGTGTGTGTACAGGGGCATAAACGCAGCAGTGATAGGATTGGAGAGGTTCGGTGGGCAAATGAAGACCCTTTGAAGTCATATTGCATGGTACCCATTCCACGGGTCTCAACTCTCCAGGTTTAAGGTATTCTTCCTTCAGCTAAAACATGCATGTGGAACCCAGAGTATGATCAACCGTGTGATCGGGAGACGTGTTCCAATATGTCTCAGTTTTCGTCCCCTGGTACTCGGGTGCAACATTCCAGACGCTTTACTAACACTCTCCCGACTTGGAGAGTCAGTGCCTTTAACCTCCTGTTTGGCCCAGTTTGCAATTTCTGCGGAAGATGAACAGGAATAGGGAGAACCAATGAGAGACTAGCTGGAGGTGTCTGGACGGGCAAATTTAACTCTCATTTCCCACCAGGAAGAGGAATTAACCAAAGGCTCAGCGTGCCGTGCCGGAACCAGATTAGGGCCTGAAGCCATCCTGCGGGGTTGCGGCCAGCTCACGAGAAAGCGAGTTGAAGAAAGGAGCTCAGGGGCACTGTAATTCACAAACCTGCAGAGTTATAAATGACAGCTATCGTCCAAAAATATACTGAAGTAAGGCTGCCAAGAGGACTTGAAAGCGGGGCAGAATTGCAGGAAACCGATTTCAGGAGGTAGACTGGAATTGCATTGAAAGCATAGGAAAAGAGGCAGAACGTCCACAATGATGCACTTGGCCAAAAAGGGCGTATGCGTTTTTTCCTGAATATATTCAGGAAAAAACGCATACGCCCTTTTTGGCCAACCAAGCAAGCTTGCAAAGGAAATCTGCACTACAATGAAGTCTCACTTCCCCCCGGTCAAAAGGGCCATCTGAAAAAAGTGTAAAATCCAGAAAGGCAGGACAGGCCATGGAGAACTGGGAGCCTTGTTATGCTGATGGGCGGGATGTCAATTGCCAACAGCCACTCGGGAGAAGTGTATGGTGTTTCCTGAAACATCTAAAAAACAAAGCAACAGAGCCTAGGGCACTTCCACTTATGGTCCTATAGCTTAGGGAAATTAAAATCAAAAGACACAGCCACCCCAAAGGTTGGGACGGCTCTGTTTACAAGAACCTGGTTTACGGTACAAGTTCAATATCGCAGAAAGTGAAAAATGGATAAAGAAGTTGTGGTACTTACGTACAATGCAATATCACTCAGCAATGAAATCTATGTCATCAGGCCCGTAGCAGCATAATGAGTGGATTCAGGTACGATGATTCTAACTGAAATAAGTCACACAGAAAAAGAAACATCATAAGATATCACTAATACACGGAATGTAAACTTGGCTACACAGGAACTGAATTACAAAACAGAACAGGGTCTCTAATTTAGAAACCCAACTTATGCTTGCTTAAGGGGAAAGGTGAGTTGGGGTGCTGCATAAAACCAGAGATTGAAATGAGCACAGATAAAGTTCCTTAAGCCAAATATGGAATAGACAAGAGCTACTCCTTGCTCAACGAAATGGACTCAACACCCCATATTAAATGCCTAAGAGTGTACCTGACTAGGAAGTATCTTAAAACCTATGGATTGCTATGTCTCTGAAAGAGAATCAAGTGTGTGTACAGGGGCATAAACGCAGCAGTGATAGGATTGGAGAGGTTCGGTGAGCAAATGAAGACCCTTTGAAGTCATATTGCATGGTACCCATTCCACGGGTCTCAACTCTCCAGGTTTAAGGTATTCTTCCTTCAGCTAAAACATGCATGTGGAACCCAGAGTATGATCAACCGTGTGATCGGGAGACGTGTTCCAATATGTCTCAGTTTTCGTCCCCTGGTACTCGGGTGCAACATTCCAGACGCTTTACTAACACTCTCCCGACTTGGAGAGTCAGTGCCTTTAACCTCCTGTTTGGCCCAGTTTGCAATTTCTGCGGAAGATGAACAGGAATAGGGAGAACCAATGAGAGACTAGCTGGAGGTGTCTGGACGGGCAAATTTAACTCTCATTTCCCACCAGGAAGAGGAATTAACCAAAGGCTCAGCGTGCCGTGCCGGAACCAGATTAGGGCCTGAAGCCATCCTGCGGGGTTGCGGCCAGCTCACGAGAAAGCGAGTTGAAGAAAGGAGCTCAGGGGCACTGTAATTCACAAACCTGCAGAGTTATAAATGACAGCTATCGTCCAAAAATATACTGAAGTAAGGCTGCCAAGAGGACTTGAAAGCGGGGCAGAATTGCAGGAAACCGATTTCAGGAGGTAGACTGGAATTGCATTTAAAGCATAGGAAAAGAGGCAGAACGTCCACAATGATGCACTTGGCCAAAAAGTGCGTATGCGTTTTTTCCTGAATATATTCAGGAAAAAACGCATACGCCCTTTTTGGCCAACCAAGCAAGCTTGCAAAGGAAATGTGCACTACAATGAAGTCTCACTTCCCCCCGGTCAAAAGGGCCATCTGAAAAAAGTGTAAAATCCAGAAAGGCAGGACAGGCCATGGAGAACTGGGAGCCTTGTTATGCTGATGGGCGGGATGTAAATTGCCAACAGCCACTCGGGAGAAGTGTATGGTGTTTCCTGAAACATCTAAAAAACAAAGCAACAGAGCCTAGGGCACTTCCACTTATGGTCCTATAGCTTAGGGAAATTAAAATCAAAAAGACACAGACACCCCAAAGGTTGGGACGGCTCTGTTTACAAGAACCTGGTTTACGGTACAAGTTCAATATCGCAGAAAGTGAAAAATGGATAAAGAAGTTGTGGTACTTACGTACAATGCAGTATCACTCAGCAATGAAATCTATGTCATCAGGCCCGTAGCAGCATAATGAGTGGATTCAGGTACGATGATTCTAACTGAAATAAGTCACACAGAAAAAGAAACATCATAAGATATCACTAATACACGGAATGTAAACTTGGCTACACAGGAACTGAATTACAAAACAGAACAGGGTCTCAAATTTAGAAACCCAACTTATGCTTGCTTAAGGGGAAAGGTGAGTTGGGGTGCTGCATAAAACCAGAGATTGAAATGAGCACAGATAAAGTTCCTTAAGCCAAATATGGAATAGACAAGAGCTACTCCTTGCTCAACGAAATGGACTCAACACCCCATATTAAATGCCTAAGAGTGTACCTGACTAGGAAGTATCTTAAAACCTATGGATTGCTATGTGTCTGAAAGAGAATCAAGTGTGTGTACAGGGGCATAAACGCAGCAGTGATAGGATTGGAGAGGTTCGGTGAGCAAATGAAGACCCTTTGAAGTCATATTGCATGGTACCCATTCCACGGGTCTCAACTCTCCAGGTTTAAGGTATTCTTCCTTCAGCTAAAACATGCATGTGGAACCCAGAGTATGATCAACCGTGTGATCGGGAGACGTGTTCCAATATGTCTCAGTTTTCGTCCCCTGGTACTTGGGTGCAACATTCCAGACGCTTTACTAACACTCTCCCGACTTGGAGAGTCAGTGCCTTTAACCTCCTGTTTGGCCCAGTTTGCAATTTCTGCGGAAGATGAACAGGGATAGGGAGAACCAATGAGAGACTAGCTGGAGGTGTCTGGACGGGCAAATTTAACTCTCATTTCCCACCAGGAAGAGGAATTAAACAAAGGCTCAGCGTGCCGTGCCGGAACCAGATTAGGGCCTGAAGCCATCCTGCGGGGTTGCGGCCAGCTCACGAGAAAGCGAGTTGAAGAAAGGAGCTCAGGGGCACTGTAATTCACAAACCTGCAGAGTTATAAATGACAGCTATCGTCCAAAAATATACTGAAGTAAGGCTGCCAAGAGGACTTGAAAGCGGGGCAGAATTGCAGGAAACCGATTTCAGGAGGTAGACTGGAATTGCATTTAAAGCATAGGAAAAGAGGCAGAACGTCCACAATGATGCACTTGGCCAAAAAGGGCGTATGCGTTTTTTCCTGAATATATTCAGGAAAAAACGCATACGCCCTTTTTGGCCAACCAAGCAAGCTTGCAAAGGAAATCTGCACTACAATGAAGTCTCACTTCCCCCCGGTCAAAAGGGCCATCTGAAAAAAGTGTAAAATCCAGAAAGGCAGGACAGGCCATGGAGAACTGGGAGCCTTGTTATGCTGATGGGTGGGATGTAAATTGCCAACAGCCACTCGGGAGAACTGTATGGTGTTTCCTGAAACATCTAAAAAACAAAGCAACAGAGCCTAGGGCACTTCCACTTATGGTCCTATAGCTTAGGGAAATTAAAATCAAAAGACACAGCCACCCCAAAGGTTGGGACGGCTCTGTTTACAAGAACCTGGTTTACGGTACAAGTTCAATATCGCAGAAAGTGAAAAATGGATAAAGAAGTTGTGGTACTTACGTACAATGCAGTATCACTCAGCAATGAAATCTATGTCATCAGGCCCGTAGCAGCATAATGAGTGGATTCAGGTACGATGATTCTAACTGAAATAAGTCACACAGGAAAAGAAACATCATAAGATATCACTAATACACGGAATGTAAACTTGGCTACACAGGAACTGAATTACAAAACAGAACAGGGTCTCTAATCTAGAAACCCAACTTATGCTTGCTTAAGGGGAAAGGTGAGTTGGGGTGCTGCATAAAACCAGAGATTGAAATGAGCACAGATAAAGTTCCTTAAGCCAAATATGGAATAGACAAGAGCTACTCCTTGCTCAACGAAATGGACTCAACACCCCATATTAAATGCCTAAGAGTGTACCTGACTAGGAAGTATCTTAAAACCTATGGATTGCTATGTCTCTGAAAGAGAATCAAGTGTGTGTACAGGGGCATAAACGCAGCAGTGATAGGATTGGAGAGGTTCGGTGAGCAAATGAAGACCCTTTGAAGTCATATTGCATGGTACCCATTCCACGGGTCTCAACTCTCCAGGTTTAAGGTATTCTTCCTTCAGCTAAAACATGCATGTGGAACCCAGAGTATGATCAACTGTGTGATCGGGAGACGTGTTCCAATATGTCTCAGTTTTCGTCCCCTGGTACTCGGGTGCAACATTCCAGACGCTTTACTAACACTCTCCCGACTTGGAGAGTCAGTGCCTTTAACCTCCTGTTTGGCCCAGTTTGCAATTTCTGCGGAAGATGAACAGGGATAGGGAGAACCAATGAGAGACTAGCTGGAGGTGTCTGGACGGGCAAATTTAACTCTCATTTCCCACCAGGAAGAGGAATTAACCAAAGGCTCAGCGTGCCGTGCCGGAACCAGATTAGGGCCTGAAGCCATCCTGCGGGGTTGCGGCCAGCTCACGAGAAAGCGAGTTGAAGAAAGGAGCTCAGGGGCACTGTAATTCACAAACCTGCAGAGTTATAAATGACAGCTATCGTCCAAAAATATACTGAAGTAAGGCTGCCAAGAGGACTTGAAAGCGGGGCAGAATTGCAGGAAACCGATTTCAGGAGGTAGACTGGAATTGCATTTAAAGCATAGGAAAAGAGGCAGAACGTCCACAATGATGCACTTGGCCAAAAAGGGCGTATGCGTTTTTTCCTGAATATATTCAGGATAAAACGCATACGCCCTTTTTGGCCAACCAAGCAAGCTTGCAAAGGAAATCTGCACTACAATGAAGTCTCACTTCCCCCCGGTCAAAAGGGCCATCTGAAAAAAGTGTAAAATCCAGAAAGGCAGGACAGGCCATGGAGAACTGGGAGCCTTGTTATGCTGATGGGCGGGATGTAAATTGCCAACAGCCACTCGGGAGAAGTGTATGGTGTTTCCTGAAACATCTAAAAAACAAAGCAACAGAGCCTAGGGCACTTCCACTTATGGTCCTATAGCTTAGGGAAATTAAAATCAAAAAGACACCGCCACCCCAAAGGTTGGGACGGCTCTGTTTACAAGAACCTGGTTTACGGTACAAGTTCAATATCGCAGAAAGTGAAAAATGGATAAAGAAGTTGTGGTACTTACGTACAATGCAGTATCACTCAGCAATGAAATCTATGTCATCAGGCCCGTAGCAGCATAATGAGTGGATTCAGGTACGATGATTCTAAATGAAATAAGTCACACAGGAAAAGAAACATCATAAGATATCACTAATACACGGAATGTAACCTTGGCTACACAGGAACTGAATTACAAAACAGAACAGGGTCTCTAATCTAGAAACCCAACTTATGCTTGCTTAAGGGGAAAGGTGAGTTGGGGTGCTGCATAAAACCAGAGATTGAAATGAGCACAGATAAAGTTCCTTAAGCCAAATATGGAATAGACAAGAGCTACTCCTTGCTCAACGAAATGGACTCAACACCCCATATTAAATGCCTAAGAGTGTACCTGACTAGGAAGTATCTTAAAACCTATGGATTGCTATGTCTCTGAAAGAGAATCAAGTGTGTGTACAGGGGCATAAACGCAGCAGTGATAGGATTGGAGAGGTTCGGTGGGCAAATGAAGACCCTTTGAAGTCATATTGCATGGTACCCATTCCACGGGTCTCAACTCTCCAGGTTTAAGGTATTCTTCCTTCAGCTAAAACATGCATGTGGAACCCAGAGTATGATCAACCGTGTGATCGGGAGACGTGTTCCAATATGTCTCAGTTTTCGTCCCCTGGTACTCGGGTGCAACATTCCAGACGCTTTACTAACACTCTCCCGACTTGGAGAGTCAGTGCCTTTAACCTCCTGTTTGGCCCAGTTTGCAATTTCTGCGGAAGATGAACAGGGATAGGGAGAACCAATGAGAGACTAGCTGGAGGTGTCTGGACGGGCAAATTTAACTCTCATTTCCCACCAGGAAGAGGAATTAACCAAAGGCTCAGCGTGCCGTGCCGGAACCAGATTAGGGCCTGAAGCCATCCTGCGGGGTTGCGGCCAGCTCACGAGAAAGCGAGTTGAAGAAAGGAGCTCAGGGGCACTGTAATTCACAAACCTGCAGAGTTATAAATGACAGCTATCGTCCAAAAATATACTGAAGTAAGGCTGCCAAGAGGACTTGAAAGCGGGGCAGAATTGCAGGAAACCGATTTCAGGAGGTAGACTGGAATTGCATTTAAAGCATAGGAAAAGAGGCAGAACGTCCACAATGATGCACTTGGCCAAAAAGGGCGTATGCGTTTTTTCCTGAATATATTCAGGAAAAAACGCATACGCCCTTTTTGGCCAACCAAGCAAGCTTGCAAAGGAAATCTGCACTACAATGAAGTCTCACTTCCCCCCGGTCAAAAGGGCCATCTGAAAAAAGTGTAAAATCCAGAAAGGCAGGACAGGCCATGGAGAACTGGGAGCCTTGTTATGCTGATGGGCGGGATGTAAATTGCCAACAGCCACTCGGGAGAAGTGTATGGTGTTTCCTGAAACATCTAAAAAACAAAGCAACAGAGCCTAGGGCACTTCCACTTATGGTCCTATAGCTTAGGGAAATTAAAATCAAAAAGACACCGCCACCCCAAAGGTTGGGACGGCTCTGTTTACAAGAACCTGGTTTACGGTACAAGTTCAATATCGCAGAAAGTGAAAAATGGATAAAGAAGTTGTGGTACTTACGTACAATGCAGTATCACTCAGCAATGAAATCTATGTCATCAGGCCCGTAGCAGCATAATGAGTGGATTCAGGTACGATGATTCTAAATGAAATAAGTCACACAGGAAAAGAAACATCATAAGATATCACTAATACACGGAATGTAACCTTGGCTACACAGGAACTGAATTACAAAACAGAACAGGGTCTCTAATCTAGAAACCCAACTTATGCTTGCTTAAGGGGAAAGGTGAGTTGGGGTGCTGCATAAAACCAGAGATTGAAATGAGCACAGATAAAGTTCCTTAAGCCAAATATGGAATAGACAAGAGCTACTCCTTGCTCAACGAAATGGACTCAACACCCCATATTAAATGCCTAAGAGTGTACCTGACTAGGAAGTATCTTAAAACCTATGGATTGCTATGTCTCTGAAAGAGAATCAAGTGTGTGTACAGGGGCATAAACGCAGCAGTGATAGGATTGGAGAGGTTCGGTGGGCAAATGAAGACCCTTTGAAGTCATATGGCATGGTACCCATTCCACGGGTCTCAACTCTCCAGGTTTAAGGTATTCTTCCTTCAGCTAAAACATGCATGTGGAAACCAGAGTATGATCAACCGTGTGATCGGGAGACGTGTTCCAATATGTCTCAGTTTTCGTCCCCTGGTACTCGGGTGCAACATTCCAGACGCTTTACTAACACTCTCCCGACTTGGAGAGTCAGTGCCTTTAACCTCCTGTTTGGCCCAGTTTGCAATTTCTGCGGAAGATGAACAGGGATAGGGAGAACCAATGAGAGACTAGCTGGAGGTGTCTGGACGGGCAAATTTAACTCTCATTTCCCACCAGGAAGAGGAATTAACCAAAGGCTCAGCGTGCCGTGCCGGAACCAGATTAGGGCCTGAAGCCATCCTGCGGGGTTGCGGCCAGCTCACGAGAAAGCGAGTTGAAGAAAGGAGCTCAGGGGCACTGTAATTCACAAACCTGCAGAGTTATAAATGACAGCTATCGTCCAAAAATATACTGAAGTAAGGCTGCCAAGAGGACTTGAAAGCGGGGCAGAATTGCAGGAAACCGATTTCAGGAGGTAGACTGGAATTGCATTTAAAGCATAGGAAAAGAGGCAGAACGTCCACAATGATGCACTTGGCCAAAAAGGGCGTATGCGTTTTTTCCTGAATATATTCAGGAAAAAACGCATACGCCCTTTTTGGCCAACCAAGCAAGCTTGCAAAGGAAATCTGCACTACAATGAAGTCTCACTTCCCCCCGGTCAAAAGGGCCATCTGAAAAAAGTGTAAAATCCAGAAAGGCAGGACAGGCCATGGAGAACTGGGAGCCTTGTTATGCTGATGGGTGTGATGTAAATTGCCAACAGCCACTCGGGAGAACTGTACGGTGTTTCCTGAAACATCTAAAAAACAAAGCAACAGAGCCTAGGGCACTTCCACTTATGGTCCTATAGCTTAGGGAAATTAAAATCAAAAGACACAGCCACCCCAAAGGTTGGGACGGCTCTGTTTACAAGAACCTGGTTTACGGTACAAGTTCAATATCGCAGAAAGTGAAAAATGGATAAAGAAGTTGTGGTACTTACGTACAATGCAGTATCACTCAGCAATGAAATCTATGTCATCAGGCCCGTAGCAGCATAATGAGTGGATTCAGGTACGATGATTCTAACTGAAATAAGTCACACAGGAAAAGAAACATCATAAGATATCACTAATACACGGAATGTAAACTTGGCTACACAGGAACTGAATTACAAAACAGAACAGGGTCTCTAATCTAGAAACCCAACTTATGCTTGCTTAAGGGGAAAGGTGAGTTGGGGTGCTGCATAAAACCAGAGATTGAAATGAGCACAGATAAAGTTCCTTAAGCCAAATATGGAATAGACAAGAGCTACTCCTTGCTCAACGAAATGGACTCAACACCCCATATTAAATGCCTAAGAGTGTACCTGACTAGGAAGTATCTTAAAACCTATGGATTGCTATGTCTCTGAAAGAGAATCAAGTGTGTGTACAGGGGCATAAACGCAGCAGTGATAGGATTGGAGAGGTTCGGTGAGCAAATGAAGACCCTTTGAAGTCATATTGCATGGTACCCATTCCACGGGTCTCAACTCTCCAGGTTTAAGGTATTCTTCCTTCAGCTAAAACATGCATGTGGAACCCAGAGTATGATCAACTGTGTGATCGGGAGACGTGTTCCAATATGTCTCAGTTTTCGTCCCCTGGTACTCGGGTGCAACATTCCAGACGCTTTACTAACACTCTCCCGACTTGGAGAGTCAGTGCCTTTAACCTCCTGTTTGGCCCAGTTTGCAATTTCTGCGGAAGATGAACAGGGATAGGGAGAACCAATGAGAGACTAGCTGGAGGTGTCTGGACGGGCAAATTTAACTCTCATTTCCCACCAGGAAGAGGAATTAAACAAAGGCTCAGCGTGCCGTGCCGGAACCAGATTAGGGCCTGAAGCCATCCTGCGGGGTTGCGGCCAGCTCACGAGAAAGCGAGTTGAAGAAAGGAGCTCAGGGGCACTGTAATTCACAAACCTGCAGAGTTATAAATGACAGCTATCGTCCAAAAATATACTGAAGTAAGGCTGCCAAGAGGACTTGAAAGCGGGGCAGAATTGCAGGAAACCGATTTCAGGAGGTAGACTGGAATTGCATTTAAAGCATAGGAAAAGAGGCAGAACGTCCACAATGATGCACTTGGCCAAAAAGGGCGTATGCGTTTTTTCCTGAATATATTCAGGAAAAAACGCATACGCCCTTTTTGGCCAACCAAGCAAGCTTGCAAAGGAAATCTGCACTACAATGAAGTCTCACTTCCCCCCGGTCAAAAGGGCCATCTGAAAAAAGTGTAAAATCCAGAAAGGCAGGACAGGCCATGGAGAACTGGGAGCCTTGTTATGCTGATGGGTGGGATGTCAATTGCCAACAGCCACTCGGGAGAACTGTATGGTGTTTCCTGAAACATCTAAAAAACAAAGCAACAGAGCCTAGGGCACTTCCACTTATGGTCCTATAGCTTAGGGAAATTAAAATCAAAAGACACAGCCACCCCAAAGGTTGGGACGGCTCTGTTTACAAGAACCTGGTTTACGGTACAAGTTCAATATCGCAGAAAGTGAAAAATGGATAAAGAAGTTGTGGTACTTACGTACAATGCAGTATCACTCAGCAATGAAATCTATGTCATCAGGCCCGTAGCAGCATAATGAGTGGATTCAGGTACGATGATTCTAACTGAAATAAGTCACACAGGAAAAGAAACATCATAAGATATCACTAATACACGGAATGTAAACTTGGCTACACAGGAACTGAATTACAAAACAGAACAGGGTCTCTAATCTAGAAACCCAACTTATGCTTGCTTAAGGGGAAAGGTGAGTTGGGGTGCTGCATAAAACCAGAGATTGAAATGAGCACAGATAAAGTTCCTTAAGCCAAATATGGAATAGACAAGAGCTACTCCTTGCTCAACGAAATGGACTCAACACCCCATATTAAATGCCTAAGAGTGTACCTGACTAGGAAGTATCTTAAAACCTATGGATTGCTATGTCTCTGAAAGAGAATCAAGTGTGTGTACAGGGGCATAAACGCAGCAGTGATAGGATTGGAGAGGTTCGGTGAGCAAATGAAGACCCTTTGAAGTCATATTGCATGGTACCCATTCCACGGGTCTCAACTCTCCAGGTTTAAGGTATTCTTCCTTCAGCTAAAACATGCATGTGGAACCCAGAGTATGATCAACTGTGTGATCGGGAGACGTGTTCCAATATGTCTCAGTTTTCGTCCCCTGGTACTCGGGTGCAACATTCCAGACGCTTTACTAACACTCTCCCGACTTGGAGAGTCAGTGCCTTTAACCTCCTGTTTGGCCCAGTTTGCAATTTCTGCGGAAGATGAACAGGGATAGGGAGAACCAATGAGAGACTAGCTGGAGGTGTCTGGACGGGCAAATTTAACTCTCATTTCCCACCAGGAAGAGGAATTAAACAAAGGCTCAGCGTGACGTGCCGGAACCAGATTAGGGCCTGAAGCCATCCTGCGGTGTTGCGGCCAGCTCACGAGAAAGCGAGTTGAAGAAAGGAGCTCAGGGGCACTGTAATTCACAAACCTGCAGAGTTATAAATGACAGCTATCGTCCAAAAATATACTGAAGTAAGGCTGCCAAGAGGACTTGAAAGCGGGGCAGAATTGCAGGAAACCGATTTCAGGAGGTAGACTGGAATTGCATTTAAAGCATAGGAAAAGAGGCAGAACGTCCACAATGATGCACTTGGCCAAAAAGGGCGTATGCGTTTTTTCCTGAATATATTCAGGAAAAAACGCATACGCCCTTTTTGGCCAACCAAGCAAGCTTGCAAAGGAAATCTGCACTACAATGAAGTCTCACTTCCCCCCGGTCAAAAGGGCCATCTGAAAAAAGTGTAAAATCCAGAAAGGCAGGACAGGCCATGGAGAACTGGGAGCCTTGTTATGCTGATGGGCGGGATGTAAATTGCCAACAGCCACTCCGGAGAAGTGTATGGTGTTTCCTGAAACAGCTAAAAAACAAAGCAACAGAGCCTAGGGCACTTCCACTTATGGTCCTATAGCTTAGGGAAATTAAAATCAAAAAGACACAGCCACCCCAAAGGTTGGGACAGCTCTGTTTACAAGAACCTGGTTTACGGTACAAGTTCAATATCGCAGAAAGTGAAAAATGGATAAAGAAGTTGTGGTACTTACGTACAATGCAGTATCACTCAGCAATGAAATCTATGTCATCAGGCCCGTAGCAGCATAATGAGTGGATTCAGGTATGATGATTCTAACTGAAATAAGTCACACAGGAAAAGAAACATCATAAGATATCACTAATACATGGAATGTAAACTTGGCTACACAGGAACTGAATTACAAAACAGAACAGGGTCTCTAATCTAGAAACCCAACTTATGCTTGCTTAAGGGGAAAGGTGAGTTGGGGTGCTGCATAAAACCAGAGATTGAAATGAGCACAGATAAAGTTCCTTAAGCCAAATATGGAATAGACAAGAGCTACTCCTTGCTCAACGAAATGGACTCAACACCCCATATTAAATGCCTAAGAGTGTACCTGACTAGGAAGTATCTTAAAACCTATGGATTGCTATGTCTCTGAAAGAGAATCAAGTGTGTGTACAGGGGCATAAACGCAGCAGTGATAGGATTGGAGAGGTTCGGTGGGCAAATGAAGACCCTTTGAAGTCATATTGCATGGTACCCATTCCACGGGTCTCAACTCTCCAGGTTTAAGGTATTCTTCCTTCAGCTAAAACATGCATGTGGAACCCAGAGTATGATCAACTGTGTGATCGGGAGACGTGTTCCAATATGTCTCAGTTTTCGTCCCCTGGTACTCGGGTGCAACATTCCAGACGCTTTACTAACACTCTCCCGACTTGGAGAGTCAGTGCCTTTAACCTCCTGTTTGGCCCAGTTTGCAATATTTGCGGAAGATGAACAGGGATAGGGAGAACCAATGAGAGACTAGCTGGAGGTGTGTGGACGGGCAAATTTAACTCTCATTTCCCACCAGGAAGAGGAATTAACCAAAGGCTCAGCGTGACGTGCCGGAACCAGATTAGGGCCTGAAGCCATCCTGCGGTGTTGCGGGCAGCTCACGAGAAAGCGAGTTGAAGAAAGGAGCTCAGGGGCACTGTAATTCACAAACCTGCAGAGTTATAAATGACAGCTATCGTCCAAAAATATACTGAAGTAAGGCTGCCAAGAGGACTTGAAAGCGGGGCAGAATTGCAGGAAACCGATTTCAGGAGGTAGACTGGAATTGCATTTAAAGCATAGGAAAAGAGGCAGAACGTCCACAATGATGCACTTGGCCAAAAAGGGCGTATGCGTTTTTTCCTGAATATATTCAGGAAAAAACGCATACGCCCTTTTTGGCCAACCAAGCAAGCTTGCAAAGGAAATCTGCACTACAATGAAGTCTCACTTCCCCCCGGTCAAAAGGGACATCTGAAAAAAGTGTAAAATCCAGAAAGGCAGGACAGGCCATGGAGAACTGGGAGCCTTGTTATGCTGATGGGCGGGATGTAAATTGCCAACAGCCACTCCGGAGAAGTGTATGGTGTTTCCTGAAACAGCTAAAAAACAAAGCAACAGAGCCTAGGGCACTTCCACTTATGGTCCTATAGCTTAGGGAAATTAAAATCAAAAAGACACAGCCACCCCAAAGGTTGGGACAGCTCTGTTTACAAGAACCTGGTTTACGGTACAAGTTCAATATCGCAGAAAGTGAAAAATGGATAAAGAAGTTGTGGTACTTACGTACAATGCAGTATCACTCAGCAATGAAATCTATGTCATCAGGCCCGTAGCAGCATAATGAGTGGATTCAGGTATGATGATTCTAACTGAAATAAGTCACACAGGAAAAGAAACATCATAAGATATCACTAATACATGGAATGTAAACTTGGCTACACAGGAACTGAATTCCAAAACAGAACACGGTCTCAAATTTAGAAAACCAACTTATGCTTGCTTAAGGGGAAAGGTGAGTTGGGGTGCTGCATAAAACCAGAGATTGAAATGAGCACAGATAAAGTTCCTTAAGCCAAATATGGAATAGACAAGAGCTACTCCTTGCTCAACGAAATGGACTCAACACCCCATATTAAATGCCTAAGAGTGTACCTGACTAGGAAGTATCTTAAAACCTATGGATTGCTATGTCTCTGAAAGAGAATCAAGTGTGTGTACAGGGGCATAAACGCAGCAGTGATAGGATTGGAGAGGTTCGGTGGGCAAATGAAGACCCTTTGAAGTCATATTGCATGGTACCCATTCCACGGGTCTCAACTCTCCAGGTTTAAGGTATTCTTCCTTCAGCTAAAACATGCATGTGGAACCCAGAGTATGATCAACCGTGTGATCGGGAGACGTGTTCCAATATGTCTCAGTTTTCGTCCCCTGGTACTCGGGTGCAACATTCCAGACGCTTTACTAACACTCTCCCGACTTGGAGAGTCAGTGCCTTTAACCTCCTGTTTGGCCCAGTTTGCAATTTCTGCGGAAGATGAACAGGAATAGGGAGAACCAATGACAGACTAGCTGGAGGTGTCTGGACGGGCAAATTTAACTCTCATTTCCCACCAGGAAGAGGAATTAACCAAAGGCTCAGCGTGCCGTGCCGGAACCAGATTAGGGCCTAAAGCCATCCTGCGGGGTTGCGGCCAGCTCACGAGAAAGCGAGTTGAAGAAAGGAGCTCAGGGGCACTGTAATTCACAAACCTGCAGAGTTATAAATGACAGCTATCGTCCAAAAATATACTGAAGTAAGGCTGCCAAGAGGACTTGAAAGCGGGGCAGAATTGCAGGAAACCGATTTCAGGAGGTAGACTGGAATTGCATTTAAAGCATAGGAAAAGAGGCAGAACGTCCACAATGATGCACTTGGCCAAAAAGGGCGTATGCGTTTTTTCCTGAATATATTCAGGAAAAAACGCATACGCCCTTTTGGCCAACCAAGCAAGCTTGCAAAGGAAATCTGCACTACAGTGAAGTCTCACTTCCCCCCGGTCAAAAGGGCCATCTGAAAAAAGTGTAAAATCCAGAAAGGCAGGACAGGCCATGGAGAACTGGGAGCCTTGTTATGCTGATGGGCGGGATGTCAATTGCCAACAGCCACTCGGGAGAAGTGTATGGTGTTTCCTGAAACATCTAAAAAACAAAGCAACAGAGCCTAGGGCACTTCCACTTATGGTCCTATAGCTTAGGGAAATTAAAATCAAAAGACACAGCCACCCCAAAGGTTGGGACGGCTCTGTTTACAAGAACCTGGTTTACGGTACAAGTTCAGTATCGCAGAAAGTGAAAAATGGATAAAGAAGTTGTGGTACTTACGTACAATGCAGTATCACTCAGCAATGAAATCTATGTCATCAGGCCCGTAGCAGCATAATGAGTGGATTCAGGTACGATGATTCTAACTGAAATAAGTCACACAGAAAAAGAAACATCATAAGATATCACTAATACACGGAATGTAACATTGGCTACACAGGAACTGAATTACAAAACAGAACAGGGTCTCAAATTTAGAAAACCAACTTATCCTTGCTTAAGGGGAAAGGTGAGTTGGGGTGCTGCATAAAACCAGAGATTGAAATGAGCACAGATAAAGTTCCTTAAGCCAAATATGGAATAGACAAGAGCTACTCCTTGCTCAACGAAATGGACTCAACACCCCATATTAAATGCCTAAGAGTGTACCTGACTAGGAAGTATCTTAAAACCTATGGATTGCTATGTCTCTGAAAGAGAATCAAGTGTGTGTACAGGGGCATAAACGCAGCAGTGATAGGATTGGAGAGGTTCGGTGAGCAAATGAAGACCCTTTGAAGTCATATTGCATGGTACCCATTCCACGGGTCTCAACTCTCCAGGTTTAAGGTATTCTTCCTTCAGCTAAAACATGCATGTGGAACCCAGAGTATGATCAACCGTGTGATCGGGAGACGTGTTCCAATATGTCTCAGTTTTCGTCCCCTGGTACTCGGGTGCAACATTCCAGACGCTTTACTAACACTCTCCCGACTTGGAGAGTCAGTGCCTTTAACCTCCTGTTTGGCCCAGTTTGCAATTTCTGCGGAAGATGAACAGGGATAGGGAGAACCAATGAGAGACTAGCTGGAGGTGTGTGGACGGGCAAATTTAACTCTCATTTCCCACCAGGAAGAGGAATTAACCAAAGGCTCAGCGTGACGTGCCGGAACCAGATTAGGGCCTGAAGCCATCCTGCGGGGTTGCGGCCAGCTCACGAGAAAGCGAGTTGAAGAAAGGAGCTCAGGGGCACTGTAATTCACAAACCTGCAGAGTTATAAATGACAGCTATCGTCCAAAAATATACTGAAGTAAGGCTGCCAAGAGGACTTGAAAGCGGGGCAGAATTGCAGGAAACCGATTTCAGGAGGTAGACTGGAATTGCATTTAAAGCATAGGAAAAGAGGCAGAACGTCCACAATGATGCACTTGGCCAAAAAGGGCGTATGCGTTTTTTCCTGAATATATTCAGGAAAAAACGCATACGCCCTTTTTGGCCAACCAAGCAAGCTTGCAAAGGAAATCTGCACTACAATGAAGTCTCACTTCCCCCCGGTCAAAAGGGACATCTGAAAAAAGTGTAAAATCCAGAAAGGCAGGACAGGCCATGGAGAACTGGGAGCCTTGTTATGCTGATGGGCGGGATGTAAATTGCCAACAGCCACTCCGGAGAAGTGTATGGTGTTTCCTGAAACAGCTAAAAAACAAAGCAACAGAGCCTAGGGCACTTCCACTTATGGTCCTATAGCTTAGGGAAATTAAAATCAAAAAGACACAGCCACCCCAAAGGTTGGGACGGCTCTGTTTACAAGAACCTGGTTTACGGTACAAGTTCAATATCGCAGAAAGTGAAAAATGGATAAAGAAGTTGTGGTACTTACGTACAATGCAGTATCACTCAGCAATGAAATCTATGTCATCAGGCCCGTAGCAGCATAATGAGTGGATTCAGGTATGATGATTCTAACTGAAATAAGTCACACAGGAAAAGAAACATCATAAGATATCACTAATACATGGAATGTAAACTTGGCTACACAGGAACTGAATTCCAAAACAGAACACGGTCTCAAATTTAGAAAACCAACTTATGCTTGCTTAAGGGGAAAGGTGAGTTGGGGTGCTGCATAAAACCAGAGATTGAAATGAGCACAGATAAAGTTCCTTAAGCCAAATATGGAATAGACAAGAGCTACTCCTTGCTCAACGAAATGGACTCAACACCCCATATTAAATGCCTAAGAGTGTACCTGACTAGGAAGTATCTTAAAACCTATGGATTGCTATGTCTCTGAAAGAGAATCAAGTGTGTGTACAGGGGCATAAACGCAGCAGTGATAGGATTGGAGAGGTTCGGTGGGCAAATGAAGACCCTTTGAAGTCATATTGCATGGTACCCATTCCACGGGTCTCAACTCTCCAGGTTTAAGGTATTCTTCCTTCAGCTAAAACATGCATGTGGAACCCAGAGTATGATCAACCGTGTGATCGGGAGACGTGTTCCAATATGTCTCAGTTTTCGTCCCCTGGTACTCGGGTGCAACATTCCAGACGCTTTACTAACACTCTCCCGACTTGGAGAGTCAGTGCCTTTAACCTCCTGTTTGGCCCAGTTTGCAATTTCTGCGGAAGATGAACAGGAATAGGGAGAACCAATGACAGACTAGCTGGAGGTGTCTGGACGGGCAAATTTAACTCTCATTTCCCACCAGGAAGAGGAATTAACCAAAGGCTCAGCGTGCCGTGCCGGAACCAGATTAGGGCCTAAAGCCATCCTGCGGGGTTGCGGCCAGCTCACGAGAAAGCGAGTTGAAGAAAGGAGCTCAGGGGCACTGTAATTCACAAACCTGCAGAGTTATAAATGACAGCTATCGTCCAAAAATATACTGAAGTAAGGCTGCCAAGAGGACTTGAAAGCGGGGCAGAATTGCAGGAAACCGATTTCAGGAGGTAGACTGGAATTGCATTTAAAGCATAGGAAAAGAGGCAGAACGTCCACAATGATGCACTTGGCCAAAAAGGGCGTATGCGTTTTTTCCTGAATATATTCAGGAAAAAACGCATACGCCCTTTTGGCCAACCAAGCAAGCTTGCAAAGGAAATCTGCACTACAGTGAAGTCTCACTTCCCCCCGGTCAAAAGGGCCATCTGAAAAAAGTGTAAAATCCAGAAAGGCAGGACAGGCCATGGAGAACTGGGAGCCTTGTTATGCTGATGGGCGGGATGTCAATTGCCAACAGCCACTCGGGAGAAGTGTATGGTGTTTCCTGAAACATCTAAAAAACAAAGCAACAGAGCCTAGGGCACTTCCACTTATGGTCCTATAGCTTAGGGAAATTAAAATCAAAAGACACAGCCACCCCAAAGGTTGGGACGGCTCTGTTTACAAGAACCTGGTTTACGGTACAAGTTCAGTATCGCAGAAAGTGAAAAATGGATAAAGAAGTTGTGGTACTTACGTACAATGCAGTATCACTCAGCAATGAAATGTATGTCATCAGGCCCGTAGCAGCATAATGAGTGGATTCAGGTACGATGATTCTAACTGAAATAAGTCACACAGAAAAAGAAACATCATAAGATATCACTAATACACGGAATGTAACCTTGGCTACACAGGAACTGAATTACAAAACAGAACAGGGTCTCAAATTTAGAAAACCAACTTATCCTTGCTTAAGGGGAAAGGTGAGTTGGGGTGCTGCATAAAACCAGAGATTGAAATGAGCACAGATAAAGTTCCTTAAGCCAAATATGGAATAGACAAGAGCTACTCCTTGCTCAACGAAATGGACTCAACACCCCATATTAAATGCCTAAGAGTGTACCTGACTAGGAAGTATCTTAAAACCTATGGATTGCTATGTCTCTGAAAGAGAATCAAGTGTGTGTACAGGGGCATAAACGCAGCAGTGATAGGATTGGAGAGGTTCGGTGAGCAAATGAAGACCCTTTGAAGTCATATTGCATGGTACCCATTCCACGGGTCTCAACTCTCCAGGTTTAAGGTATTCTTCCTTCAGCTAAAACATGCATGTGGAACCCAGAGTATGATCAACCGTGTGATCGGGAGACGTGTTCCAATATGTGTCAGTTTTCGTCCCCTGGTACTCGGGTGCAACATTCCAGACGCTTTACTAACACTCTCCCGACTTGGAGAGTCAGTGCCTTTAACCTCCTGTTTGGCCCAGTTTGCAATTTCTGCGGAAGATGAACAGGAATAGGGAGAACCAATGAGAGACTAGCTGGAGGTGTCTGGACGGGCAAATTTAACTCTCATTTCCCACCAGGAAGAGGAATTAACCAAAGGCTCAGCGTGCCGTGCCGGAACCAGATTAGGGCCTGAAGCCATCCTGCGGGGTTGCGGCCAGCTCACGAGAAAGCGAGTTGAAGAAAGGAGCTCAGGGGCACTGTAATTCACAAACCTGCAGAGTTATAAATGACAGCTATCGTCCAAAAATATACTGAAGTAAGGCTGCCAAGAGGACTTGAAAGCGGGGCAGAATTGCAGGAAACCGATTTCAGGAGGTAGACTGGAATTGCATTTAAAGCATAGGAAAAGAGGCAGAACGTCCACAATGATGCACTTGGCCAAAAAGGGCGTATGCGTTTTTTCCTGAATATATTCAGGAAAAAACGCATACGCCCTTTTTGGCCAACCAAGCAAGCTTGCAAAGGAAATCTGCACTACAGTGAAGTCTCACTTCCCCCCGGTCAAAAGGGCCATCTGAAAAAAGTGTAAAATCCAGAAAGGCAGAACAGGCCATGGAGAACTGGGAGCCTTGTTATGCTGATGGGCGGGATGTCAATTGCCAACAGCCACTCGGGAGAAGTGTATGGTGTTTCCTGAAACATCTAAAAAACAAAGCAACAGAGCCTAGGGCACTTCCACTTATGGTCCTATAGCTTAGGGAAATTAAAATCAAAAGACACAGCCACCCCAAAGGTTGGGACGGCTCTGTTTACAAGAACCTGGTTTACGGTACAAGTTCAATATCGCAGAAAGTGAAAAATGGATAAAGAAGTTGTGGTACTTACGTACAATGCAGTATCACTCAGCAATGAAATCTATGTCATCAGGCCCGTAGCAGCATAATGAGTGGATTCAGGTACGATGATTCTAACTGAAATAAGTCACACAGAAAAAGAAACATCATAAGATATCACTAATACACGGAATGTAAACTTGGCTACACAGGAACTGAATTACAAAACAGAACAGGGTCTCAAATTTGGAAAACCAACTTATGCTTGCTTAAGGGGAAAGGTGAGTTGGGGTGCTGCATAAAACCAGAGATTGAAATGAGCACAGATAAAGTTCCTTAAGCCAAATATGGAATAGACAAGAGCTACTCCTTGCTCAACGAAATGGACTCAACACCCCATATTAAATGCCTAAGAGTGTACCTGACTAGGAAGTATCTTAAAACCTATGGATTGCTATGTCTCTGAAAGAGAATCAAGTGTGTGTACAGGGGCATAAACGCAGCAGTGATAGGATTGGAGAGGTTCGGTGGGCAAATGAAGACCCTTTGAAGTCATATTGCATGGTACCCATTCCACGGGTCTCAACTCTCCAGGTTTAAGGTATTCTTCCTTCAGCTAAAACATGCATGTGGAACCCAGAGTATGATCAACCGTGTGATCGGGAGACGTGTTCCAATATGTCTCAGTTTTCGTCCCCTGGTACTCGGGTGCAACATTCCAGACGCTTTACTAACACTCTCCCGACTTGGAGAGTCAGTGCCTTTAACCTCCTGTTTGGCCCAGTTTGCAATTTCTGCGGAAGATGAACAGGAATAGGGAGAACCAATGAGAGACTAGCTGGAGGTGTCTGGACGGGCAAATTTAACTCTCATTTCCCACCAGGAAGAGGAATTAACCAAAGGCTCAGCGTGCCGTGCCGGAACCAGATTAGGGCCTGAAGCCATCCTGCGGGGTTGCGGCCAGCTCACGAGAAAGCGAGTTGAAGAAAGGAGCTCAGGGGCACTGTAATTCACAAACCTGCAGAGTTATAAATGACAGCTATCGTCCAAAAATATACTGAAGTAAGGCTGCCAAGAGGACTTGAAAGCGGGGCAGAATTGCAGGAAACCGATTTCAGGAGGTAGACTGGAATTGCATTTAAAGCATAGGAAAAGAGGCAGAACGTCCACAATGATGCACTTGGCCAAAAAGGGCGTATGCGTTTTTTCCTGAATATATTCAGGAAAAAACGCATACGCCCTTTTTGGCCAACCAAGCAAGCTTGCAAAGGAAATCTGCACTACAATGAAGTCTCACTTCCCCCCGGTCAAAAGGGCCATCTGAAAAAAGTGTAAAATCCAGAAAGGCAGGACAGGCCATGGAGAACTGGGAGCCTTGTTATGCTGATGGGCGGGATGTCAATTGCCAACAGCCACTCGGGAGAAGTGTATGGTGTTTCCTGAAACATCTAAAAAACAAAGCAACAGAGCCTAGGGCACTTCCACTTATGGTCCTATAGCTTAGGGAAATTAAAATCAAAAGACACAGCCACCCCAAAGGTTGGGACGGCTCTGTTTACAAGAACCTGGTTTACGGTACAAGTTCAATATCGCAGAAAGTGAAAAATGGATAAAGAAGTTGTGGTACTTACGTACAATGCAGTATCACTCAGCAATGAAATCTATGTCATCAGGCCCGTAGCAGCATAATGAGTGGATTCAGGTATGATGATTCTAACTGAAATAAGTCACACAGAAAAAGAAACATCATAAGATATCACTAATACACGGAATGTAAACTTGGCTACACAGGAACTGAATTACAAAACAGAACAGGGTCTCAAATTTGGAAAACCAACTTATGCTTGCTTAAGGGGAAAGGTGAGTTGGGGTGCTGCATAAAACCAGAGATTGAAATGAGCACAGATAAAGTTCCTTAAGCCAAATATGGAATAGACAAGAGCTACTCCTTGCTCAACGAAATGGACTCAACACCCCATATTAAATGCCTAAGAGTGTACCTGACTAGGAAGTATCTTAAAACCTATGGATTGCTATGTCTCTGAAAGAGAATCAAGTGTGTGTACAGGGGCATAAACGCAGCAGTGATAGGATTGGAGAGGTTCGGTGGGCAAATGAAGACCCTTTGAAGTCATATTGCATGGTACCCATTCCACGGGTCTCAACTCTCCAGGTTTAAGGTATTCTTCCTTCAGCTAAAACATGCATGTGGAACCCAGAGTATGATCAACCGTGTGATCGGGAGACGTGTTCCAATATGTCTCAGTTTTCCTCCCCTGGTACTCGGGTGCAACATTCCAGACGCTTTACTAACACTCTCCCGACTTGGAGAGTCAGTGCCTTTAACCTCCTGTTTGGCCCAGTTTGCAATTTCTGCGGAAGATGAACAGGAATAGGGAGAACCAATGAGAGACTAGCTGGAGGTGTCTGGACGGGCAAATTTAACTCTCATTTCCCACCAGGAAGAGGAATTAACCAAAGGCTCAGCATGCCGTGCCGGAACCAGATTAGGGCCTGAAGCCATCCTGCGGGGTTGCGGCCAGCTCACGAGAAAGCGAGTTGAAGAAAGGAGCTCAGGGGCACTGTAATTCACAAACCTGCAGAGTTATAAATGACAGCTATCGTCCAAAAATATACTGAAGTAAGGCTGCCAAGAGGACTTGAAAGCGGGGCAGAATTGCAGGAAACCGATTTCAGGAGGTAGACTGGAATTGCATTTAAAGCATAGGAAAAGAGGCAGAACGTCCACAATGATGCACTTGGCCAAAAAGGGCGTATGCGTTTTTTCCTGAATATATTCAGGAAAAAACGCATACGCCCTTTTTGGCCAACCAAGCAAGCTTGCAAAGGAAATCTGCACTACAATGAAGTCTCACTTCCCCCCGGTCAAAAGGGCCATCTGAAAAAAGTGTAAAATCCAGAAAGGCAGGACAGGCCATGGAGAACTGGGAGCCTTGTTATGCTGATGGGCGGGATGTCAATTGCCAACAGCCACTCGGGAGAAGTGTATGGTGTTTCCTGAAACATCTAAAAAACAAAGCAACAGAGCCTAGGGCACTTCCACTTATGGTCCTATAGCTTAGGGAAATTAAAATCAAAAAGACACAGCCACCCCAAAGGTTGGGACGGCTCTGTTTACAAGAACCTGGTTTACGGTACAAGTTCAATATCGCAGAAAGTGAAAAATGGATAAAGAAGTTTTGGTACTTACGTACAATGCAGTATCACTCAGAAATGAAATCTATGTCATCTGGCCTGTAGCAGCATAATGAGTGGATTCAGGTATGATGATTCTAACTGAAATAAGTCACACAGGAAAAGAAACATCATAAGATATCACTAATACACGGAATGTAAACTTGGCTACACAGGAACTGAATTACAAAACAGAACAGGGTCTCACATTTAGAAAACCAACTTATGCTTGCTTAAGGGGAAAGGTGAGTTGGGGTGCTGCATAAAACCAGAGATTGAAATGAGCACAGATAAAGTTCCTTAAGCCAAATATGGAATAGACAAGAGCTACTCCTTGCTCAACGAAATGGACTCAACACCCCATATTAAATGCCTAAGAGTGTACCTGACTAGGAAGTATCTTAAAACCTATGGATTGCTATGTCTCTGAAAGAGAATCAAGTGTGTGTACAGGGGCATAAACGCAGCAGTGATAGGATTGGAGAGGTTCGGTGAGCAAATGAAGACCCTTTGAAGTCATATTGCATGGTACCCATTCCACGGGTCTCAACTCTCCAGGTTTAAGGTATTCTTCCTTCAGCTAAAACATGCATGTGGAACCCAGAGTATGATCAACCGTGTGATCGGGAGACGTGTTCCAATATGTCTCAGTTTTCGTCCCCTGGTACTCGGGTGCAACATTCCAGACGCTTTACTAACACTCTCCCGACTTGGAGAGTCAGTGCCTTTAACCTCCTGTTTGGCCCAGTTTGCAATTTCTGCGGAAGATGAACAGGAATAGGCAGAACCAATGACAGACTAGCTGGAGGTGTCTGGACGGGCAAATTTAACTCTCATTTCCCACCAGGAAGAGGAATTAACCAAAGGCTCATCATGCCGTGCCGGAACCAGATTAGGGCCTGAAGCCATCCTGTGGTGTTGCGGCCAGCTCACGAGAAAGCGAGTTGAAGAAAGGAGCTCAGGGGCACTGTAATTCACAAACCTGCAGAGTTATAAATGACAGCTATCGTCCAAAAATATACTGAAGTAAGGCTGCCAAGAGGACTTGAAAGCGGGGCAGAATTGCAGGAAACCGATTTCAGGAGGTAGACTGGAATTGCATTTAAAGCATAGGAAAAGAGGCAGAACGTCCACAATGATGCACTTGGCCAAAAAGGGCGTATGCGTTTTTTCCTGAATATATTCAGGAAAAAACGCATACGCCCTTTTTGGCCAACCAAGCAAGCTTGCAAAGGAAATCTGCACTACAGTGAAGTCTCACTTCCCCCCGGTCAAAAGGGCCATCTGAAAAAAGTGTAAAATCCAGAAAGGCAGAACAGGCCATGGAGAACTGGGAGCCTTGTTATGCTGATGGGCGGGATGTCAATTGCCAACAGCCACTCGGGAGAAGTGTATGGTGTTTCCTGAAACATCTAAAAAACAAAGCAACAGAGCCTAGGGCATTTCCACTTATGGTCCTATAGCTTAGGGAAATTAAAATCAAAAAGACACAGCCACCCCAAAGGTTGGGACGGCTCCGTTTACAAGAACCTGGTTTACGGTACAAGTTCAATATCGCAGAAAGTGAAAAATGGATAAAGAAGTTGTGGTACTTACGTACAATGCAATATCACTCAGCAATGAAATCTATGTCATCAGGCCCGTAGCAGCATAATGAGTGGATTCAGGTACGATGATTCTAACTGAAATAAGTCACACAGAAAAAGAAACATCATAAGATATCACTAATACACGGAATGTAACCTTGGCTACACAGGAACTGAATTACAAAACAGAACAGGGTCTCAAATTTAGAAACCCAACTTATGCTTGCTTAAGGGGAAAGGTGAGTTGGGGTGCTGCATAAAACCAGAGATTGAAATGAGCACAGATAAAGTTCCTTAAGCCAAATATGGAATAGACAAGAGCTACTCCTTGCTCAACGAAATGGACTCAACACCCCATATTAAATGCCTAAGAGTGTACCTGACTAGGAAGTATCTTAAAACCTATGGATTGCTATGTCTCTGAAAGAGAATCAAGTGTGTGTACAGGGGCATAAACGCAGCAGTGATAGGATTGGAGAGGTTCGGTGAGCAAATGAAGACCCTTTGAAGTCATATTGCATGGTACCCATTCCACGGGTCTCAACTCTCCAGGTTTAAGGTATTCTTCCTTCAGCTAAAACATGCATGTGGAACCCAGAGTATGATCAACCGTGTGATCGGGAGACGTGTTCCAATATGTCTCAGTTTTCGTCCCCTGGTACTCGGGTGCAACATTCCAGACGCTTTACTAACACTCTCCCGACTTGGAGAGTCAGTGCCTTTAACCTCCTGTTTGGCCCAGTTTGCAATTTCTGCGGAAATTGAACAGGAATAGGGAGAACCAATGACAGACTAGCTGGAGGTGTGTGGACGGGCAAATTTAACTCTCATTTCCCACCAGGAAGAGGAATTAACCAAAGGCTCAGCGTGCCGTGCCGGAACCAGATTAGGGCCTGAAGCCATCCTGCGGTGTTGCGGCCAGCTCACGAGAAAGCGAGTTGAAGAAAGGAGCTCAGGGGCACTGTAATTCACAAACCTGCAGAGTTATAAATGACAGCTATCGTCCAAAAATATACTGAAGTAAGGCTGCCAAGAGGACTTGAAAGCAGGGCAGAATTGCAGGAAACCGATTTCAGGAGGTAGACTGGAATTGCATTTAAAGCATAGGAAAAGAGGCAGAACGTCCACAATGATGCACTTGGCCAAAAAGGGCGTATGCGTTTTTTCCTGAATATATTCAGGAAAAAACGCATACGCCCTTTTTGGCCAACCAAGCAAGCTTGCAAAGGAAATCTGCACTACAATGAAGTCTCACTTCCCCCCGGTCAAAAGGGCCATCTGAAAAAAGTGTAAAATCCAGAAAGGCAGGACAGGCCATGGAGAACTGGGAGCCTTGTTATGCTGATGGGCGGGATGTCAATTGCCAACAGCCACTCGGGAGAAATGTATGGTGTTTCCTGAAACATCTAAAAAACAAAGCAACAGAGCCTAGGGCACTTCCACTTATGGTCCTATAGCTTAGGGAAATTAAAATCAAAAGACACAGCCACCCCAAAGGTTGGGACGGCTCCGTTTACAAGAACCTGGTTTACGGTACAAGTTCAATATCGCAGAAAGTGAAAAATGGATAAAGAAGTTGTGGTACTTACGTACAATGCAGTATCACTCAGCAATGAAATCTATGTCATCAGGCCCCTAGCAGCATAATGAGTGGATTCAGGTACGATGATTCTAACTGAAATAAGTCACACAGAAAAAGAAACATCATAAGATATCACTAATACACGGAATGTAACCTTGGCTACACAGGAACTGAATTACAAAACAGAACAGGGTCTCAAATTTAGAAAACCAACTTATGCTTGCTTAAGGGGAAAGGTGAGTTGGGGTGCTGCATAAAACCAGAGATTGAAATGAGCACAGATAAAGTTCCTTAAGCCAAATATGGAATAGACAAAAGCTACTCCTTGCTCAACGAAATGGACTCAACACCCCATATTAAATGCCTAAGAGTGTACCTGACTAGGAAGTATCTTAAAACCTATGGATTGCTATGTCTCTGAAAGAGAATCAAGTGTGTGTACAGGGGCATAAACGCAGCAGTGATAGGATTGGAGAGGTTCGGTGAGCAAATGAAGACCCTTTGAAGTCATATTGCATGGTACCCATTCCACGGGTCTCAACTCTCCAGGTTTAAGGTATTCTTCCTTCAGCTAAAACATGCATGTGGAACCCAGAGTATGATCAACCGTGTGATCGGGAGACGTGTTCCAATATGTCTCAGTTTTCGTCCCCTGGTACTCGGGTGCAACATTCCAGACGCTTTACTAACACTCTCCCGACTTGGAGAGTCAGTGCCTTTAACCTCCTGTTTGGCCCAGTTTGCAATTTCTGCGGAAGATGAACAGGAATAGGGAGAACCAATGACAGACTAGCTGGAGGTGTCTGGACGGGCAAATTTAACTCTCATTTCCCACCAGGAAGAGGAATTAACCAAAGGCTCAGCGTGCCGTGCCGGAACCAGATTAGGGCCTGAAGCCATCCTGTGGTGCTGCGGCCAGCTCACGAGAGAGTGAGTTGAAGAAAGGAGCTCAGGGGCACTGTAATTCACAAACCTGCAGAGTTATAAATGACAGCTATCGTCCAAAAATATACTGAAGTAAGGCTGCCAAGAGGACTTGAAAGCGGGGCAGAATTGCAGGAAACCGATTTCAGGAGGTAGACTGGAATTGCATTTAAAGCATAGGAAAAGAGGCAGAACGTCCACAATGATGCACTTGGCCAAAAAGGGCGTATGCGTTTTTTCCTGAATATATTCAGGAAAAAACGCATACGCCCTTTTTGGCCAACCAAGCAAGCTTGCAAAGGAAATCTGCACTACAATGAAGTCTCACTTCCCCCTGGTCAAAAGGGCCATCTGAAAAAAGTGTAAAATCCAGAAAGGCAGGACAGGCCATGGAGAACTGGGAGCCTTGTTATGCTGATGGGCGGGATGTAAATTGCCAACAGCCACTCTGGAGAAGTGTATGGTGTTTCCTGAAACATCTAAAAAACAAAGCAACAGAGCCTAGGGCACTTCCACTTACGGTCCTATAGCTTAGGGAAATTAAAATAAAAAAGACACAGCCACCCCAAAGGTTGGGACGGCTCTGTTTACAAGAACCTGGTTTACAGTACAAGTTCAATATCGCAGAAAGTGAAAAATGGATAAAGAAGTTGTGGTACTTACGTACAATGCAGTATCACTCAGCAATGAAATCTATGTCATCAGGCCCGTAGCAGCATAATGAGTGGATTCAGGTACGATGATTCTAACTGAAATAAGTCACACAGAAAAAGAAACATCATAAGATATCACTAATACACGGAATGTAACCTTGGCTACACAGGAACTGAATTACAAAACAGAACAGGGTCTCAAATTTAGAAAACCAACTTATGCTTGCTTAAGGGGAAAGGTGAGTTGGGGTGCTGCATAAAACCAGAGATTGAAATGAGCACAGATAAAGTTCCTTAAGCCAAATATGGAATAGACAAGAGCTACTCCTTGCTCAACGAAATGGACTCAACACCCCATATTAAATGCCTAAGAGTGTACCTGACTAGGAAGTATCTTAAAACCTATGGATTGCTATGTCTCTGAAAGAGAATCAAGTGTGTGTACAGGGGCATAAACGCAGCAGTGATAGGATTGGAGAGGTTCGGTGAGCAAATGAAGACCCTTTGAAGTCATATTGCATGGTACCCATTCCACGGGTCTCAACTCTCCAGGTTTAAGGTATTCTTCCTTCAGCTAAAACATGCATGTGGAACCCAGAGTACGATCAACCATGTGATCGGGAGACGTGTTCCAATATGTCTCAGTTTTCGTCCCCTGGTACTCGGGTGCAACATTCCAGACGCTTTACTAACACTCTCCCGACTTGGAGAGTCAGTGCCTTTAACCTCCTGTTTGGCCCAGTTTGCAATTTCTGCGGAAGATGAACAGGGATAGGGAGAACCAATGAGAGACTAGCTGGAGGTGTCTGGACGGGCAAATTTAACTCTCATTTCCCACCAGGAAGAGGAATTAACCAAAGGCTCAGCGTGCCGTGCCGGAACCAGATTAGGGCCTGAAGCCATCCTGCGGTGTTGCGGCCAGCTCACGAGAGAGCGAGTTGAAGAAAGGAGCTCAGGGGCACTGTAATTCACAAACCTGCAGAGTTATAAATGACAGCTATCGTCCAAAAATATACTGAAGTAAGGCTGCCAAGAGGACTTGAAAGCGGGGCAGAATTGCAGGAAACCGATTTCAGGAGGTAGACTGGAATTGCATTTAAAGCATAGGAAAAGAGGCAGAACGTCCACAATGATGCACTTGGCCAAAAAGGGCGTATGCGTGTTTTCCTGAATATATTCAGGAAAAAACGCATACGCCCTTTTTGGCCAACCAAGCAAGCTTGCAAAGGAAATCTGCACTACAATGAAGTCTCACTTCCCACCGGTCAAAAGGGCCATCTGAAAAAAGTGTAAAATCCAGAAAGGCAGGACAGGCCATGGAGAACTGGGAGCCTTGTTATGCTGATGGGCGGGATGTAAATTGCCAACAGCCACTCGGGAGAAGTGTATGGTGTTTCCTGAAACATCTAAAAAACAAAGCAACAGAGCCTAGGGCACTTCCACTTATGGTCCTATAGCTTAGGGAAATTAAAATCAAAAGACACAGCCACCCCAAAGGTTGGGACGGCTCTGTTTACAAGAACCTGGTTTACGGTACAAGTTCAATATCGCAGAAAGTGAAAAATGGATAAAGAAGTTGTGGTACTTACGTACAATGCAGTATCACTCAGCAATGAAATCTATGTCATCAGGCCCGTAGCAGCATAATGAGTGGATTCAGGTACGATGATTCTAACTGAAATAAGTCACACAGAAAAAGAAACATCATAAGATATCACTAATACACGGAATGTACCTTGGCTACACAGGAACTGAATTACAAAACAGAACAGGGTCTCAAATTTAGAAAACCAACTTATGCTTGCTTAAGGGGAAAGGTGAGTTGGGGTGCTGCATAAAACCAGAGATTGAAATGAGCACAGATAAAGTTCCTTAAGCCAAATATGGAATAGACAAGAGCTACTCCTTGCTCAACGAAATGGACTCAACACCCCATATTAAATGCCTAAGAGTGTACCTGACTAGGAAGTATCTTAAAACCTATGGATTGCTATGTCTCTGAAAGAGAATCAAGTGTGTGTACAGGGGCATAAACGCAGCAGTGATAGGATTGGAGAGGTTCGGTGAGCAAATGAAGACCCTTTGAAGTCATATTGCATGGTACTCATTCCACGGGTCTCAACTCTCCAGGTTTAAGGTATTCTTCCTTCAGCTAAAACATGCATGTGGAACCCAGAGTATGATCAACCGTGTGATCGGGAGACGTGTTCCAATACGTCTCAGTTTTCGTCCCCTGGTACTCGGGTGCAACATTCCAGACGCTTTACTAACACTCTCCCGACTTGGAGAGTCAGTGCCTTTAACCTCCTGTTTGGCCCAGTTTGCAATTTCTGCGGAAGATGAACAGGAATAGGGAGAACCAATGACAGACTAGCTGGAGGTGTCTGGACGGGCAAATTTAACTCTCATTTCCCACCAGGAAGAGGAATTAACCAAAGGCTCAGCGTGCCGTGCCGGAACCAGATTAGGGCCTGAAGCCATCCTGTGGTGCTGCGGCCAGCTCACGAGAGAGCGAGTTGAAGAAAGGAGCTCAGGGGCACTGTAATTCACAAACCTGCAGAGTTATAAATGACAGCTATCGTCCAAAAATATACTGAAGTAAGGCTGCCAAGAGGACTTGAAAGCGGGGCAGAATTGCAGGAAACCGATTTCAGGAGGTAGACTGGAATTGCATTTAAAGCATAGGAAAAGAGGCAGAACGTCCACAATGATGCACTTGGCCAAAAAGGGCGTATGCGTTTTTTCCTGAATATATTCAGGAAAAAACGCATACGCCCTTTTTGGCCAACCAAGCAAGCTTGCAAAGGAAATCTGCACTACAATGAAGTCTCACTTCCCCCTGGTCAAAAGGGCCATCTGAAAAAAGTGTAAAATCCAGAAAGGCAGGACAGGCCATGGAGAACTGGGAGCCTTGTTATGCTGATGGGCGGGATGTAAATTGCCAACAGCCACTCTGGAGAAGTGTATGGTGTTTCCTGAAACATCTAAAAAACAAAGCAACAGAGCCTAGGGCACTTCCACTTACGGTCCTATAGCTTAGGGAAATTAAAATAAAAAAGACACAGCCACCCCAAAGGTTGGGACGGCTCTGTTTACAAGAACCTGGTTTATGGTACAAGTTCAATATCGCAGAAAGTGAAAAATGGATAAAGAAGTTGTGGTACTTACGTACAATGCAGTATCACTCAGCAATGAAATCTATGTCATCAGGCCCGTAGCAGCATAATGAGTGGATTCAGGTACGATGATTCTAACTGAAATAAGTCACACAGGAAAAGAAACATCATAAGATATCACTAATACACGGAATGTAAACTTGGCTACACAGGAACTGAATTACAAAACAGAACAGGGTCTCAAATTTAGAAACCCAACTTATGCTTGCTTAAGGGGAAAGGTGAGTTGGGGTGATACGTAAAACCAGAGATTGAAATGAGCACAGATAAAGTTCCTTAAGCCAAATATGGAATAGACAAGAGCTACTCCTTGCTCAACGAAATGGACTCAACACCCCATATTAAATGCCTAAGAGTGTACCTGACTAGGAAGTATCTTAAAACCTATGGATTGCTATGTCTCTGAAAGAGAATCAAGTGTGTGTACAGGGGCATAAACGTAGCAGTGATAGGACTGGAGAGGTTCGGTGAGCAAATGAAGACCCTTTGAAGTCATATTGCATGGTACCCATTCCACGGGTCTCAACTCTCCAGGTTTAAGGTATTCGTCCTTCAGCTAAAACATGCATGTGGAACCCAGAGTATGATCAACCGTGTGATCGGGAGACGTGTTCCAATACGTCTCAGTTTTCGTCCCCTGGTACTCGGGTGCAACATTCCAGACGCTTTACTAACACTCTCCCGACTTGGAGAGTCAGTGCCTTTAACCTCCTGTTTGGCCCAGTTTGCAATTTCTGCGGAAGATGAACAGGAATAGGCAGAACCAATGACAGACTAGCTGGAGGTGTCTGGACGGGCAAATTTAACTCTCATTTCCCACCAGGAAGAGGAATTAACCAAAGGCTCAGCGTGCCGTGCCGGAACCAGATTAGGGCCTGAAGCCATCCTGCAGTGTTGCGGCCAGCTCACGAGAAAGCGAGTTGAAGAAAGGAGCTCAGGGGCACTGTAATTCACAAACCTGCAGAGTTATAAATGACAGCTATCGTCCAAAAATATACTGAAGTAAGGCTGCCAAGAGGACTTGAAAGCGGGGCAGAATTGCAGGAAACCGATTTCAGGAGGTAGACTGGAATTGCATTTAAAGCATAGGAAAAGAGGCAGAACGTCCACAATGATGCACTTGGCCAAAAAGGGCGTATGCGTTTTTTCCTGAATATATTCAGGATAAAACGCATACGCCCTTTTTGGCCAACCAAGCAAGCTTGCAAAGGAAATCTGCACTACAATGAAGTCTCACTTCCCCCCGGTCAAAAGGGTCATCTGAAAAAAGTGTAAAATCCAGAAAGGCAGGACAGGCCATGGAGAACTGGGAGCCTTGTTATGCTGATGGGCGGGATGTAAATTGCCAACAGCCACTCGGGAGAAGTGTATGGTGTTTCCTGAAACATCTAAAAAACAAAGCAACAGAGCCTAGGGCACTTCCACTTCTGGTCCTATAGCTTAGGGAAATTAAAATCAAAAGACACAGCCACCCCAAATGTTGGGACGGCTCTGTTTACAAGAACCTGGTTTACAGTACAATTCAATATCGCAGAAAGTGAAAAATGGATAAAGAAGTTGTGGTACTTACGTACAATGCAGTATCACTCAGCAATGAAATCTATGTCATCAGGCCCGTAGCAGCATAATGAGTGGATTCAGGTACGATGATTCTAACTGAAATAAGTCACACAGAAAAAGAAACATCATAAGATATCACTAATACACGGAATGTAACCTTGTCTACACAGGAACTGAATTACAAAACAGAACAGGGTCTCAAATTTAGAAAACCAACTTATGCTTGCTTAAGGGGAAAGGTGAGTTGGGGTGCTGCATAAAACCAGAGATTGAAATGAGCACAGATAAAGTTCCTTAAGCCAAATATGGAATAGACAAGAGCTACTCCTTGCTCAACGAAATGGACTCAACACCCCATATTAAATGCCTAACGGTGTACCTGACTAGGAAGTATCTTAAAACCTATGGATTGCTATGTCTCTGAAAGAGAATCAAGTGTGTGTACAGGGGCATAAACGCAGCAGTGATAGGATTGGAGAGGTTCGGTGAGCAAATGAAGACCCTTTGAAGTCATATTGCATGGTACCCATTCCACGGGTCTCAACTCTCCAGGTTTAAGGTATTCTTCCTTCAGCTAAAACATGCATGTGGAACCCAGAGTATGATCAACCGTGTGATCGGGAGACGTGTTCCAATATGTCTCAGTTTTCGTCCCCTGGTACTCGGGTGCAACATTCCAGACGCTTTACTAACACTCTCCCGACTTGGAGAGTCAGTGCCTTTAACCTCCTGTTTGGCCCAGTTTGCAATTTCTGCGGAAGATGAACAGGGATAGGGAGAACCAATGAGAGACTAGCTGGAGGTGTCTGGACGGGCAAATTTAACTCTCATTTCCCACCAGGAAGAGGAATTAACCAAAGGCTCAGCGTGCCGTGCCGGAACCAGATTAGGGCCTGAAGCCATCCTGCGGTGTTGCGACCAGCTCACGAGAGAGCGAGTTGAAGAAAGGAGCTCAGGGGCACTGTAATTCACAAACCTGCAGAGTTATAAATGACAGCTATCGTCCAAAAATATACTGAAGTAAGGCTGCCAAGAGGACTTGAAAGCGGGGCAGAATTGCAGGAAACCGATTTCAGGAGGTAGACTGGAATTGCATTTAAAGCATAGGAAAAGAGGCAGAACGTCCACAATGATGCACTTGGCCAAAAAGGGCGTATGCGTTTTTTCCTGAATATATTCAGGAAAAAACGCATACGCCCTTTTTGGCCAACCAAGCAAGCTTGCAAAGGAAATCTGCACTACAATGAAGTCTCACTTCCCCCCGGTCAAAAGGGCCATCTGAAAAAAGTGTAAACTCCAGAAAGGCAGGACAGGCCATGGAGAACTGGGAACCTTGTTATGCTGATGGGCGGGATGTAAATTGCCAACAGCCACTCGGGAGAAGTGTATGGTGTTTCCTGAAACATCTAAAAAACAAAGCAACAGAGCCTAGGGCACTTCCACTTATGGTCCTATAGCTTAGGGAAATTAAAATCAAAAAGACACAGCCACCCCAAAGGTTGGGACGGCTCTGTTTACAAGAACCTGGTTTACGGTACAAGTTCAATATCGCAGAAAGTGAAAAATGGATAAAGAAGTTGTGGTACTTACGTACAATGCAGTATCACTCAGCAATGAAATCTATGTCATCAGGCCCGTAGCAGCATAATGAGTGGATTCAGGTATTATGATTCTAACTGAAATAAGTCACACAGAAAAAGAAACATCATAAGATATCACTAATACACGGAATGTAAACTTGGCTACACAGGATCTGAATTACAAAACAGAACAGGGTCTCAAATTTAGAAAACCAACTTATGCTTGCTTAAGGGGAAAGGTGAGTTGGGGTGCTGCATAAAACCAGAGATTGAAATGAGCACAGATAAAGTTCCTTAAGCCAAATATGGAATAGACAAGAGCTACTCCTTGCGCAACGAAATGGACTCAACACCCCATATTAAACGCCTAAGAATGTACCTGACTAGGAAGTATCTTAAAACCTATGGATTGCTATGTCTCCAAAAGAGAATCAAGCGTGTGTACAGGGCCATAAACGCAGCAGTGATAGGATTGGAGAGGTTCGCTGAGCAAATGAAGACCCTTTGAAATCATATTGCACGGTACCCATTCCACCGGTCTCAACTCTCCAGGTTTAAGGTATTCTTCCTTCAGGTAAACATGCACGTGGAACCCAGAGTATGATCAACCGTGTGATCAGGAGATGTGTTCCAATATGTCTCAGTTTTCATCCCCTGGTACTCGGGTGCAACATGCCAGACGCTTTACTAACACTCTCCCTACTTGGAGAGTCACTGCCTTTAACCTCCTGTTTGGCCCAGTTTGCAATTTCTGCGGAAGATGAACAGGAATAGGGAGAACCAATGAGAGACTAGCTGGAGGTGTCTGGACGGGCAAATTTAACTCTCATTTCGCACCAGGAAGAGGAATTAACCAAAGGCTCAGCGTGCCGTGCCGGAATCAGATTAGGGCCTGAAGCAATCCTGCGGTGTTGCGGCCAGCTCACGAGAAAGCGAGTTGAAGAAAGGAGCTCAGGGGCACTGTAATTCACAAACCTGCAGAGTTATAAATGACAGCTATCGTCCAAAAATATACTGAAGTAAGGCTGCCAAGAGGCCTTGAAAGCGGGGCAGAATTGCAGGAAACCGATTTCAGGAGGTAGACTGGAATTGCATTTAAAGCATAGGAAAAGAGGCAGAACGTCCACAATGATGCACTTGGCCAAAAAGGGCGTATGCGTTTTTTCCTGAATATATTCAGGAAAAAACGCATACGCCCTTTTTGGCCAACCAAGCAAGCTTGCAAAGGAAATCTGCACTACAATGAAGTCTCACTTCCCCCCGGTCAAAAGGGCCATCTGAAAAAAGTGTAAAATCCAGAAAGGCAATACAGGCCATGGAGAACTGGGAGCCTTGTTATGCTGATGGGCGGGATGTAAATTGCCAACAGCCACTCAGGAGAAGTGTATGGTGTTTCCTGAAACATCTAAAAAACAAAGCAACAGAGCCTAGGGCACTTCCACTTATGGTCCTATTGCTTAGTTAATTTAAAATCTAAAAGACACAGCCACCCCAAAGGTTGGGACGGTTCTTTTTACTGGAATCTCTTCTACGGCACAAGTTAAATATCCCAGAGAGCAAATAATGGATAAAGAAGTTGCGGTACTTATGTACAACAGAATACCACTCAGCAATGAAATCTATGTCACCAGGCCCGTACCAGCATAATGAGTGGATTGAGGCACGATGATTCTAAGTGAAATAAGTCACACAGAAAAAGAAACATCATAAGGTATCACTAATACACGGAATGTGAACTTGGCTACACATGAACTGAATTACAAAACAGAACAGGGTCTCAAGTTTAGAAAACTAACTTATGCTTGCTTAAGGGGGAAGGTGAGTTGGGGTGCTGCATTAAACCAGAGTTTGAAATTAGCACAGATACCGTTCCATAAGCCAAATATGGAATAGACAAGACCTACCCCTTGCTCAACAAAATGGATTCAACAATGAGGTATCACCTCACACCTGGTAGAATAGGCATCATAGAAAATCTACAAGCAAAAAATGCTGGAAAGGGTGTGGAGAAAAGGAACCCTCTTCCACTATTGTTGGGAATATAAATTGATACAGTCACTATGGAGAACAATATGGAATTTCTTAAGAAACTAACAATAGAATTACCATATGATACAGCAATCCCAGTACTGGACATATACCCAGACAAAACCATAAATCAAAAAGAGACATTCACCGCAATGTTCATTGCATCACTATTTACAATATCGAGGTAATGGAAGCAACCTAAATGCCCACAGACAGACGAATGCATAAAGCCGTGGTACATATATAAAATGGAATATTACTAAGCCATGAAAAGGAATGAAATTGGGTCATTTGTAGAGACGTCGATGCATCTAGAGACTGTCATACAGAGTGAAGTAAGTCAGAAAGAGTAAAACAAATCTTGTATATTCATGCATATATGTGGAACCTAGAAAACCTGTACAGATTAACCATTTTGCAAGGCATAAATAGAGCAACAGATGTAGACAACAAACGTATGGACAACAAGGGGGGAAAGCTGTTGGGGGGGGTGGTGGGAGGAGTTGAGAGACTGGGATTGGTATGTATACATTTATATGTATAAAATAGATAACCAATAAGAACCTGCTGTATAAAAATATAAAATAAAATTCAAAATTAAAAAGAAATAAAATTTAAAAAATAGAAAAAACAATTATTCCCTTCACATACATGTATTTATATGAATAAATTATTTCCATGCTTATATCTGTAAATACAAAAAAGAGGAATAAAATCTACCTTGAACCCAAAACGAAAAAGAGAAAAAAAACACAGAACCCACCAGTTCCACAGAGGAAAACCGTATCAGGGCACTTGCTCCAGTTGTAAACAATTCTGAAGTTGGTCAGTGGTGGGGAATCATCTCCCATTCAGCCAGCAGCCCCCACGCAACAAGCGTCCTCATTGCAAAGCTGGGGCACCGTGCCGAGGCATCTGTGAATAAACGTGAGCTGAGCCCCAGGCCAGTTGCTGCTGAACTATTCCCACCCATCCCAGGTAAAACACCTGAATATATACAAGGACTTGAAAGCCTAGAGGGAGGGCCATAGAGCCACACGAGTGACAGCATGCCGGCCGACTTGGTGCCTGCAGGCCAGCCAGGATGGTCCTGGCCCTGGGTGCTCTTCTGGAAGATTTCCATTTCCCTGCCTGAGATACCCGTCCTGTCCCTGCCCCCACTGCTTTTTTCCTTCCTCACCTCTGCCCAGGGAGAAATTCCAGCAGCAGGTATGGGTGACACATCTTCTTCTTTAGCAGGTGGCAGCCTGGCAACTGCTGCAGAAAGTCCAGCAGAGCCCCACTCACACTGGGCCACCCACAAAGCCGTGGCCTCTCACTCCCTCCCACCAGCCCAGCCCCGAGACTGCTGACAGGGCAGAGAAAATGGCGTCAGGCACGGCTGCAGGGGCTCTTGCTGCCTGGAGTGGTATTTATAGTGATCTCAACCCAGGCACACCTGGGGAGGGCTGGCCGGCACGGTAAGGCTGCCCAGGTCAGCCAATCATCACCCCTCAGGGGCTCACAGTTGCAGAAAATGGAACTTGCTGAACCGGCCAGGTCCAAGGAACAGGTGTGGGCTCCTGAGAGTCAGGATAGACAAGGGGCTGCAGCTTTGGCTTGTTTTCTAATCATTTTATCTGGCCCATGAGTGGGAGACAACTTCAAGAAAACCCTCTCCTAATGAGAGGAACCCAGGAGTCAGGGAGAGGAGGGGTGGGTGGTGGTTGGAGACAGAGGCCTGGTGCCCCGGGTGCAGTGGAAGTCTCTGGAAGACCAGGTGGAGGGAGGCCTCACGGAGTGATGCCCAGGGTCACAGACCTGTCGCAGCTGCTGTTTGTTAGTTCAAGTCCTGCTCTGAGGTGCTCTGTGTCAGCTCTGAGCGACAGGTGAGCTGGGGGTGCTCTGCAATGAGGGCTATGTGCACGGTTCCTGTGTGCCCAGCCCTGCCACGGTACCTGCAAGGGTAGCTCTGTATCCTGGGAGGGGCCTGACCACGAGAGCCCTGTGGGCTGGGGTGGGGGTGGGGTACCTGCCCAGGTGAGCTCCATATTCTGGGATTGGTCTGACCACGAGAGCCCCATGGGCTGCTGGGGACCTGGTAAAGGATGTCAGGACAGTCAGTGAAGCCACCGAGGATATACCTCCAGTTGCTCCTAATTCCTACACCCTGCTGGTCATTCTACCAACCACCAGGACATGGTATTCTGTATTAGTCTTCAATGATGCCTTCTTTTGTATTCCATTAGTCCCAGAGTCACAAGAAATTTTGGCTTGTGAGTGGCAGGACTCAACATACAACTAAAACAATACTTCCGGGCCGTCTGGCCCCAAGGGTGCAAAAATTCCCACCCCATCTTTGGGGAAAGCTTAGCTAAAGACCTAAAAGTTCTACCTCTGGAAAAGGAAACCCTCCTTCAATATGCAGACGACATTCTGATCGCCAGCCCTACTAAGGAGGCCTCTGAACTACCAAGCCAATAAAGGATAGAAGTTGTCCAAGAAAAAGCTCAAATATCACAGACTGCCGTGACCTGCCTGGGCTTCATTCTCACAGAAGGTTGGAGAAGTCCATCCCAGGAAAGGGAAGAAACCATTTTCAGCCTTACCCCTTTCTAAAACTAGAAGACAGCTTAGGGGTTCCTGGGGAGGCCAGGGTTTGCTGCTTCTGGATCCCTAACTACAGTCTACTAGCTGGGCCTCTATATGAAACACTGAAAGGAAAAGATGATGATCCTTTTGAATAGAATCCAGAAGTGGCCTTTCAAGAATGGAAAGAGCAGTCAATTCAGACCCTTGCCCTGGAACTCCCTAATTTAGCTAAACCCTTTGACCTTTACATTCCCGGTGAAAGGTGAATCGCCATTGGAGAATTAGTGCAAAACCTGGGACCACTTGAAATGGAACAATGCAAGAATGCCATCCAGGTAGGATAAACTATGGTCACCAAGGGGCTTGGCCCACTGCCACATCTGGCCAAGATACTGGCGGTATCTAAAACCCTGGAAATCAGCAGCCCAAAAGGCCACCTCCCTCCTAAGGGAAAAGGACCCCACGTGGTGATCCTAACCACCAACCATGCCCTGAAGTTGCAGGGTTCGCTCCGTGGGCACACCGACCTCGAGTGAGGAGGCCCTCCAACTCCAACATCCAGAGAGATAACCGGGGGCAACAGGGCACCATGACGACTCGTGTGAACATCACTTGACCTGGAGTTTCTCTCATAAAACAACAAGAGTGTGTCCCAAAAGAGTAGACTACTGCTTGCCGGACTTATTGCACCCAGAGGGGAGCTAATAATCTTGGCGGGGGAACCGTATATCACACTGTCACCATAGAAAAGCCTACAGACACCGTGATGATGGTGGCCAGTAAGACCGGCTGGACTCTTGTTTACTTCAAAAGGCTGTTGACTCAGTGGCCATCATGGTCCTTGATCACCACTGACCCTGGACTGTCTGGGAGTTGAGCGGGCAGGGCTCTGACACCTGGTGCTGTTTGTACGTTAATTCAGGGGCCTAATTGAAGAAAGCGCAGACTACTGGTCAGAGCATCTAGGCTGGCAGAAACGGTCGGCCTAAGGTGGCCGAACAAATGTGGGGCGGGGTGAAACCGGCCCCCACAGCGTCTCTGCACATCTCTTTCCTGGACCCTTAAAGGTCATTAGAATCTATAACACTTCCAATGCTGCTGCTCAGGTGGACGAGCAGGGAGGCAGGGGGCCTGGGGACAATCAACGTCACCTGGAGGCTGCTGGGGAGAAGCTCTGACCCTCGCCCCAGGGTATGAGGGCTCCCAACTCAGCACTCAGCAGTTACAGAAGAAGGGTCTGCACCCTCAGCACTCCAAGAATGAGGAACGGGACAAAAGGCAGGGGGGGGGTTTGTCCCCAGCAAAGCCCATTAAAAATCCCTGGGAGATAAAAATAGAATCTGGGCAATAAAGTCAAGTCTAACCTTTTTTATCCTTTGTGCTTTGTCTAATTTCACGTGCTCCTAGGGTCCCGCATGCAGAGGTTCCACACCCGGCACTTCAGACCAGATTTCCTAGTGCAGAATGGCTGGGTCGACACCTCAGCTCCTGGGGCCCAGTGCAGACTCCGCGATATAGAGCCTGAGCTACAGCCAACCCGGCCCTCGAGAGCTCCGCCCCCTCCCTCCCACTGACTCTGACAGGATCTCTACACAGCAGCCCAGCCCACAGCCCACGGGGTAGTACATGCTCTCACCTCTCCATTCTCTGATCAAAATATAAAGTTTCCTTTGCTTGTGAACCAAACTCAGTCTCGATCTGTTGGCCCCAATGACACTGGGCAGGGGGACACTTGTTGGGGTCCACTCTGGAGGATCAGTAACAGAAATTGAGACTATTGTAACCTCAATGAACAGATGTGTGAGCCAAAGTGTAGTTAACATAGAACAGTGTATAAGGCTCGGGTAAAATAAGATGTTTCTAACACTTCCATTGGATATTTCCATCACTTTATTATAAGCAAGTTCAGTGAAAAGGTTTGTCTTATTTGTCAGCTCAATATTAGAGAAATGAAGTGATTTCTTTCCAAGGATGTACATCTAATAATCTTGGTTAAACCTTCAATCTTGTTTTAAATGCTTTTCCATTGAAAATGATACCTCTCTTTCAGCTCCCCCATTTCTGAGAAGTATAAAATCTTATAATTTATTATTACCAAAGGGGAAAGGTGGGAGGAGGGATAAATTAACAGTTTGGGATTAACACATACACACTGCTATGTATAAAATAGATCATCAACAAGGAACTACTGTATAGCACAGGGAACTACACTCAACATTTTGCAATAACCTATAAGGGGAAATAATCTGAAAAAGAATAGATATTTTTATTGACATCATCTATCAATGACAGTTAAAGTGTAACCTAAGGGAAGCTGGTGGTGAGTGCTTCTGACCCTGAAGACTTCAATCATCTAAAGTTTGGACTCTGCCTACTTCCCAAGGCCCTTAATGAACATATGTGTAGCCGTAGCTTAAAAAATTCCCCAGTTTGGGTTTCGGGGAGACACTGATTTTGAAAAAGCCCTGGTGTTCTCCTTACATGAATGGGACTCTTCCTACTGCTAAAACATGTCTGTCACACCCAGAGGATGGTATACCGTCTGATCGGGAAGAGTTTGGAAAAGGCATCTCATCTCCTCATCTCCTGGTGCTCGGGTTCACCCCTCCAGCATCTTTACTAACAGTCTCCCCACTTGGAGATGTCAGCACTGTCAACATCCTGTTGCGTACAGTTTGGAATTTGTCCAGAGGATGAAGCGGAAGGATGAGGAACAATGAGAGACAAGTCCTACGTGTTCAGACAGGCACATGTCACTCTAATTTCCAATCAGGAAGACGAATTGACCAAAGGCTAGGGTTGCCCATGGAAACAGTATAGGGCTTGAGGAAATCCCGCTGCTTTGTGGCCAGTTCCCATAAACACAAGTTGAACAATAGAACTCAGGGGCAGTAAAATTCACAAAACTGCAGAGTTGAAAATATCCATCACTGAAAAATGTCTTGAGGAAAGTCAGAGAAAAGGACTTGTAAGCAAGGGAGAATGGCAGGAAAGGGATTTGAGGAGGTAGAAAGGACTCGCCATTAAGCACAAGAAAAGGAGCTGAACATTGCCAACATTGCAGTTGGCCAAAAAGGGTGTATGCGTTTTTTTGTGTATATATTCAAGAAAAGAGCGTACACCTTTTTAGCCAACCAAACAGGTGGGCACTGGAAGTCAATACTACAAAAGACATCACTTCGCATCAGTCAGAAGAGCCATCCTCATAAAGCGTAAACAACAGAAATGCAGGACAGGGCAAGGAGAAGAGGGAGCCCTGTGAGACTTATAGTGGAAATGTATATTGCCAACGGCCATTCTGGAGAAGTGCATTGTGTTTACTAAAGCATCTAAACAATGAGCTACAGAGCATAGGGCACTTGCACTCATGGGCGTATATCTTGGGAAAAACAAAAATCGAGAGGACACAGGCACCCCAATGTTTACCCCCTCTCTGTTTAAAAGATCCTCGACTAAGATATAACTTAAATGTCTCTGGAGGGAAAAAATGGATAGAGATGTGGTACTTAGGTAGAGTGGAATATTATTCAGCCTGGAAATCAATGAAATATGGCCAGCTGTAACAACTCTGGAGGAGTTACGTATGATCATTCTAAGTGACAGAATTCAAAAAGAAGAAGACACATATCATAAGATATCACTTAAAGGTGGAATCCAAAATGGCTACACATGAAATAAATTACAAAACAAAAACATAGTCAAATATGTAGAAAACACGCATAAGGCTGCTAAACGGGAAAGGTGGGGAGGGGTGAGGCATCATCCAGGAGGTTGAAATTAGCAAAGATACCATTCCAAATACCAAACTGATAATCAACAAGGCCTACACGGTAGCTAAAAGAACTGCACTCAGCACACTCAAGTCACCGGAAAAGAATATATACGACTGGTAAGAATCTGAAAAAGAATTTATTGATGTCTCTCTGTACGTGAATCAAGTGGATGTACAGCAGCAAGAAACAGAGCTTTGAAAATCAGCTGTAACCAATATAGTAATAAATTGAAAAAAATAAACGACAGAGAGACAGAGAAAACCTCTTACAACTTTTCCTCAGGGACGGTGATGCAACATGGATTGAACACATCTAGACCCACAGCAGGATGAGACATAAGGCTGGAAACTGTTTGCACTAAGAGAAATGTGAGGTTGGGTGAGGAAATGCACACCCTTTAAAGTAATACTACCTGGTACCCATTCAATGGGTCCCAAATCTGCAGGTTCAAGGGATCTTCCTACAGCTAAAACATGCATGGAAAACCCAGAGGACTGTACACCATGTGATCGGGAGATGTGTCTAAAATGCACCTCATTTATCCTCTCCTGGTGCTCCTGTTCACCATTCCAGCCACGTTACTTAGAAGCTCCCCACTTGGAGAATCAGCACATTTAAACTTCTGTTTCACACATTTTGCAAATTGTGAGGAGGATGAACGGGAAGAGGGGGAACCAATGAGAGAAGAGTTGTAGGGGTTTGGACGGGCACATATCACTCTAATTTCCCATTAAGAATAAGAATTAAAAAAAGGCTCAGCCTGCCTCGCCGGAGCCAAAATAGGGCCTGAAGCAATCCTGCGCGTTTGAGGCCAGCTCACAAAAGAGCAACTTAAAACATGGAGCTCAGGGTCACTGCAATTCACAAACCTGCAGAGTTATAAATGAAAACTAACGTCCAAAAATATGTTGAGGTAAGGCAAAGAAGAGGATCTGAATGCAAGACAGAATTGCAAGAAACAGATTTCAAGAGATAGATTGGACTCGTCTTTAACGCACATGAAAAGCGGCAGAATTTCGACAATGATGCAGTTGGCCCAAAAGGGCGTATGCGATTTTTCCTGATTATATCCAGGAAAAAACGCATACGCACTTTATGGGCAACGAAGCAAGCAAGCAATGCAAATGTGCACAACAAAGAAGTCTCATTTCCCACCGGTCAAAAGGGCCATCCTAAAAAATTGTAAAAACCAGAAATGCAGGACAGGCCATGGAGAACAGGGAGCCTTTATACGCTGATGGGCAGTGTGTGAACTGCCGAGAGCCACTCTGGAGAAGTGTATGGTGGTTCCTAAATCATCTAAAAACAGAGCTACAGAGCATAGGACACTTCCAATCATGGGAGTATATCTAGGGAAGTCTAAAAATCAACAAGACACAAGCACACCACAGTTTAGGGCTACTCTGTTTACAAGAACCTCAACTTCAGTACACCTTAAATATCCCAGGAAAGAGAACAATGGATAAAGAAGATGTGGTACTTATGTACAATGGAATATCTCTTCACCATGAAATCAATGTAATAAGGCTAGTAGAAGGATAAAGAGTGGATTTAGGTCCGATAATACTACTTGAAATAAGTCAAACAGAAAAAGAAACATATCATAAGATATCACTTATAGAGGGAGGGTAAATATGGCTGCACAAGAAATGAATTACAGAACAGAACAGTGTCTCACATTTAGAAAACACACTTATGTCAGCTTAAGGGGAAAGGAGAGGTGGGGTGATGCATAAAACCAGAGTTTGAAATTAGCACAGATACCGTTCAAGAAACCAAATAGGTATTAGACAAGATCTACACCTTGCTCAATGAACTGGCCTCAACACACCCTATACACCGCAGAGAAATATATCTGAGTAATAAGAATCTTAAAACCCATGTATTGATATATCTCCATAAGGGAATCAAGTGTGTGCAGAGCGGCACAAACACAGCAGTGAAAATGAGCTAAACCCCATTATAGAAATAAATTTTAAAAACAAAACGCAGAAACAATGAAAGAGAGAAAAATTCTTACAAAATTCGCTCAGGGGCTGTGACGCAACCTGGATTGACCACATATAAACCCACAGCTGGATAAGACATAAGGCTGGACACTTGGGGCTGAGAGGATTGGTGAGCTTCGGTGACCAACTGCCGAAAGTTTAATGCAATACTTCATGCTACTCATTCCAAGGGTCCCAACACTCCAGGTTGAAGGGAATCTTCCTACAGCTAAACCATGCTTGGGAAACCCAGCGACTGTTATACCATATGATCGGGAAAGGTTTCTAAAACGCACCACATTTTTCCTCTCCTGGGGCTCCGGATCGACATTCCAGCCGCTTTACTAACAACATCCCCACATGGAGAGTCAATGCCTTTAAGTTCTGGTATTGCACAGTCTTCAGTTAGTGCGGAGGATGAATGGGAATAGGGGGAACCAGTGAGAAACTAGCTGTAGCGGTTTCAATGGGCACATGTCACTCTAATTTCACATCAGTAAGAAGAATGAACCAAAGGCACAGCAAGGTGCCCCAGAAGAAGAATAGGGCTTCAAGGAATCCTGTGGTTATGGGGCAAGATCACAAAAGTAAGAGCTGAAAAATGGAGCTAAGGGCCACTGCAATTCAAAAACCTGACTTGCCCAAAAAGGGCGTATGTGTTTTTTCCTGAATATATTCAGGAAAAAACGCATACGCCCTTTTTGGCCAACCAAGCAAGCTTGCAAAGGAAATCTGCACTACAATGAAGTCTCAATTCCCCCTGGTCAAAAGGGCCATCTGAAAAAAGTGTAAAATCCATAAAGGCATGACAGGCCATGGAGAACTGGGAGCCATCTTATGCTGATGGGCAGGATGTAAATTGCCAACAGCCACTCTGGAGAAGTGTTTGGTGTTTCCTGAAACATCTAAAAAACAAAGCAACAGAGCCTAGGGCACTTCCACTTATGGTACTATAGTTTAGGGCAATTAAAATCAAAAAGACACAGCCACCCCAAAGTTTGGGATGGCTCTGTTTACAAGAACCTCATATACGGTACAAGTTCAATATCGCAGAAAGTGAAAAATGGATAAAGAAGTTGTGGTACTTACGTACAATGCAATATCACTCAGCAATGAAATCTATGTCATCAGGCCCGTAGCAGCATAATGAGTGGACTAAGTACGATGAATCTAACTGAAATAAGTCACACAGAAAAAGAAACATCATAAGGTATCACTAATACACGGAATGTAAACTTGGCTACACAGGAACTGAATTGCAAAACAGAACAGGGTCTCAAATTTAGAAAACCAACTTATGCTTGCTTAAGGGGAAAGGTGAGTTGGGGTGCTGCATAAAACCAGAGATTGAAATGAGCACAGATAAAGTTCCTTAAGCCAAATATGGAATAGACAAGAGCTACTCCTTGCTCAAGGAAATGGACTCAACACCCCATATTAAACGCCTAAGAATGTACCTGACTAGGAAGTATCTTAAAACCAATGGATTGCTATGTCTCCGAAAGAGAATCAAGCGAGTGTACAGGGGCATAAACGCAGCAGTGATAGGACTGGAGAGGTTCGGTGAGCAAATGAAGACCCTTTGAAATCATATTGCATGGTACCCATTCCACGGGTCTCAACTCTCCAGGTTTCAGGTATTCTTCCTCAGGTAAAACATGCATGTGGAACCCAGAGTATGATCAACCGTGTGATCGGGAGACGTGTTCCAATATGTGTCAGTTTCTATCCCCTGGTACTCGGGTGCAACATTCCAGACGCTTTACTAACACTCTCCCGACTTGGAGAGTCAGTGCCTTTAACCTCCTGTTTGGCCCAGTTTGCAATTTCTGCGGAAGATGAACAGGAATAGGGAGAACCATTGAGAGACTAGCTGGAGGTGTCTGGACGGGCAAATTTAACTCTCATTTCCCACCAGGAAGAGGAATTAACCAAAGGCTCAGCGTGCCGTGCCTTAACCACATTAGGGCCTGAAGCAATCCTGCGGTGTTGCGGCCAGCTCACAAGAAAGCGAGTTGAAGCAAGGAGCTCAGGGGCACTGTAATTCACAAACCTGCAGAGTTATAAATGACAGCTATCGTCCAAAAATATACTGAAGTAAGGCTGCCAAGAGGACTTGAAAGTGGGGCAGAATTGCAAGAAACCGATTTCAGGAGGTAGACTGGATTTGCATTTAAAGCATAGGAAAAGAGGCAGAACGTCCACAATGATGCACTTGGCCAAAAAGGGCGTATGGTTTTTTCCTGAATATATTCAGGAAAAAACGCATACGCCCTTTTTGGCCAACCAAGCAAGCTTGCAAAGGAAATCTGCACTAAAATGAAGTCTCACTTTCCCCCGGTCAAAAGGGCCATCTGAAAAAAGTGTGAAATCCAGAAAGGCAGGACAGGCCATGGAGAACTGGGAGCCTTGTTATGCTGATGGGCGTGATTTAAATTGCCAACAGCCATTCCAGAGAACTGTATGGTGTTTCCTGAAACATCTAAAAAACAAAGCAACAGAGCCTAGGGCACTTCCACTTATGGTCCTATAGCTTAGGGAAATTAAAATCAAAAGACACAGCCACCCCAAAGGTTGGGACGGCTCTGTTTACAAGAACCTGGTTTACGGTACAAGTTCAATATCGCAGAAAGTGAAAAATGGATAAAGAAGTTGTGGTACTTACGTACAATGCAGTATCACTCAGCAATGAAATCTATGTCATCAGGCCCGTAGCAGCATAATGAGTGGATTCAGGTACGATGATTCTAACTGAAATAAGTCACACAGGAAAAGAAACATCATAAGATATCACTAATACACGGAATGTAAACTTGGCTACACAGGAACTGAATTACAAAACAGAACAGGGTCTCTAATCTAGAAACCCAACTTATGCTTGCTTAAGGGGAAAGGTGAGTTGGGGTGCTGCATAAAACCAGAGATTGAAATGAGCACAGATAAAGTTCCTTAAGCCAAATATGGAATAGACAAGAGCTACTCCTTGCTCAACGAAATGGACTCAACACCCCATATTAAATGCCTAAGAGTGTACCTGACTAGGAAGTATCTTAAAACCTATGGATTGCTATGTCTCTGAAAGAGAATCAAGTGTGTGTACAGGGGCATAAACGCAGCAGTGATAGGATTGGAGAGGTTCGGTGAGCAAATGAAGACCCTTTGAAGTCATATTGCATGGTACCCATTCCACGGGTCTCAACTCTCCAGGTTTAAGGTATTCTTCCTTCAGCTAAAACATGCATGTGGAACCCAGAGTATGATCAACTGTGTGATCGGGAGACGTGTTCCAATATGTCTCAGTTTTCGTCCCCTGGTACTCGGGTGCAACATTCCAGACGCTTTACTAACACTCTCCCGACTTGGAGAGTCAGTGCCTTTAACCTCCTGTTTGGCCCAGTTTGCAATTTCTGCGGAAGATGAACAGGGATAGGGAGAACCAATGAGAGACTAGCTGGAGGTGTCTGGACGGGCAAATTTAACTCTCATTTCCCACCAGGAAGAGGAATTAACCAAAGGCTCAGCGTGCCGTGCCGGAACCAGATTAGGGCCTGAAGCCATCCTGCGGGGTTGCGGCCAGCTCACGAGAAAGCGAGTTGAAGAAAGGAGCTCAGGGGCACTGTAATTCACAAACCTGCAGAGTTATAAATGACAGCTATCGTCCAAAAATATACTGAAGTAAGGCTGCCAAGAGGACTTGAAAGCGGGGCAGAATTGCAGGAAACCGATTTCAGGAGGTAGACTGGAATTGCATTTAAAGCATAGGAAAAGAGGCAGAACGTCCACAATGATGCACTTGGCCAAAAAGGGCGTATGCGTTTTTTCCTGAATATATTCAGGAAAAAACGCATACGCCCTTTTTGGCCAACCAAGCAAGCTTGCAAAGGAAATCTGCACTACAATGAAGTCTCACTTCCCCCCGGTCAAAAGGGCCATCTGAAAAAAGTGTAAAATCCAGAAAGGCAGGACAGGCCATGGAGAACTGGGAGCCTTGTTATGCTGATGGGCGGGATGTAAATTGCCAACAGCCACTCGGGAGAAGTGTATGGTGTTTCCTGAAACATCTAAAAAACAAAGCAACAGAGCCTAGGGCACTTCCACTTATGGTCCTATAGCTTAGGGAAATTAAAATCAAAAAGACACCGCCACCCCAAAGGTTGGGACGGCTCTGTTTACAAGAACCTGGTTTACGGTACAAGTTCAATATCGCAGAAAGTGAAAAATGGATAAAGAAGTTGTGGTACTTACGTACAATGCAGTATCACTCAGCAATGAAATCTATGTCATCAGGCCCGTAGCAGCATAATGAGTGGATTCAGGTACGATGATTCTAAATGAAATAAGTCACACAGGAAAAGAAACATCATAAGATATCACTAATACACGGAATGTAACCTTGGCTACACAGGAACTGAATTACAAAACAGAACAGGGTCTCTAATCTAGAAACCCAACTTATGCTTGCTTAAGGGGAAAGGTGAGTTGGGGTGCTGCATAAAACCAGAGATTGAAATGAGCACAGATAAAGTTCCTTAAGCCAAATATGGAATAGACAAGAGCTACTCCTTGCTCAACGAAATGGACTCAACACCCCATATTAAATGCCTAAGAGTGTACCTGACTAGGAAGTATCTTAAAACCTATGGATTGCTATGTCTCTGAAAGAGAATCAAGTGTGTGTACAGGGGCATAAACGCAGCAGTGATAGGATTGGAGAGGTTCGGTGGGCAAATGAAGACCCTTTGAAGTCATATTGCATGGTACCCATTCCACGGGTCTCAACTCTCCAGGTTTAAGGTATTCTTCCTTCAGCTAAAACATGCATGTGGAACCCAGAGTATGATCAACCGTGTGATCGGGAGACGTGTTCCAATATGTCTCAGTTTTCGTCCCCTGGTACTCGGGTGCAACATTCCAGACGCTTTACTAACACTCTCCCGACTTGGAGAGTCAGTGCCTTTAACCTCCTGTTTGGCCCAGTTTGCAATTTCTGCGGAAGATGAACAGGGATAGGGAGAACCAATGAGAGACTAGCTGGAGGTGTCTGGACGGGCAAATTTAACTCTCATTTCCCACCAGGAAGAGGAATTAACCAAAGGCTCAGCGTGCCGTGCCGGAACCAGATTAGGGCCTGAAGCCATCCTGCGGGGTTGCGGCCAGCTCACGAGAAAGCGAGTTGAAGAAAGGAGCTCAGGGGCACTGTAATTCACAAACCTGCAGAGTTATAAATGACAGCTATCGTCCAAAAATATACTGAAGTAAGGCTGCCAAGAGGACTTGAAAGCGGGGCAGAATTGCAGGAAACCGATTTCAGGAGGTAGACTGGAATTGCATTTAAAGCATAGGAAAAGAGGCAGAACGTCCACAATGATGCACTTGGCCAAAAAGGGCGTATGCGTTTTTTCCTGAATATATTCAGGAAAAAACGCATACGCCCTTTTTGGCCAACCAAGCAAGCTTGCAAAGGAAATCTGCACTACAATGAAGTCTCACTTCCCCCCGGTCAAAAGGGCCATCTGAAAAAAGTGTAAAATCCAGAAAGGCAGGACAGGCCATGGAGAACTGGGAGCCTTGTTATGCTGATGGGTGGGATGTAAATTGCCAACAGCCACTCGGGAGAACTGTATGGTGTTTCCTGAAACATCTAAAAAACAAAGCAACAGAGCCTAGGGCACTTCCACTTATGGTCCTATAGCTTAGGGAAATTAAAATCAAAAAGACACCGCCACCCCAAAGGTTGGGACGGCTCTGTTTACAAGAACCTGGTTTACGGTACAAGTTCAATATCGCAGAAAGTGAAAAATGGATAAAGAAGTTGTGGTACTTACGTACAATGCAGTATCACTCAGCAATGAAATCTATGTCATCAGGCCCGTAGCAGCATAATGAGTGGATTCAGGTACGATGATTCTAACTGAAATAAGTCACACAGGAAAAGAAACATCATAAGATATCACTAATACACGGAATGTAAACTTGGCTACACAGGAACTGAATTACAAAACAGAACAGGGTCTCTAATCTAGAAACCCAACTTATGCTTGCTTAAGGGGAAAGGTGAGTTGGGGTGCTGCATAAAACCAGAGATTGAAATGAGCACAGATAAAGTTCCTTAAGCCAAATATGGAATAGACAAGAGCTACTCCTTGCTCAACGAAATGGACTCAACACCCCATATTAAATGCCTAAGAGTGTACCTGACTAGGAAGTATCTTAAAACCTATGGATTGCTATGTCTCTGAAAGAGAATCAAGTGTGTGTACAGGGGCATAAACGCAGCAGTGATAGGATTGGAGAGGTTCGGTGAGCAAATGAAGACCCTTTGAAGTCATATTGCATGGTACCCATTCCACGGGTCTCAACTCTCCAGGTTTAAGGTATTCTTCCTTCAGCTAAAACATGCATGTGGAACCCAGAGTATGATCAACTGTGTGATCGGGAGACGTGTTCCAATATGTCTCAGTTTTCGTCCCCTGGTACTCGGGTGCAACATTCCAGACGCTTTACTAACACTCTCCCGACTTGGAGAGTCAGTGCCTTTAACCTCCTGTTTGGCCCAGTTTGCAATTTCTGCGGAAGATGAACAGGGATAGGGAGAACCAATGAGAGACTAGCTGGAGGTGTCTGGACGGGCAAATTTAACTCTCATTTCCCACCAGGAAGAGGAATTAACCAAAGGCTCAGCGTGCCGTGCCGGAACCAGATTAGGGCCTGAAGCCATCCTGCGGGGTTGCGGCCAGCTCACGAGAAAGCGAGTTGAAGAAAGGAGCTCAGGGGCACTGTAATTCACAAACCTGCAGAGTTATAAATGACAGCTATCGTCCAAAAATATACTGAAGTAAGGCTGCCAAGAGGACTTGAAAGCGGGGCAGAATTGCAGGAAACCGATTTCAGGAGGTAGACTGGAATTGCATTTAAAGCATAGGAAAAGAGGCAGAACGTCCACAATGATGCACTTGGCCAAAAAGGGCGTATGCGTTTTTTCCTGAATATATTCAGGAAAAAACGCATACGCCCTTTTTGGCCAACCAAGCAAGCTTGCAAAGGAAATCTGCACTACAATGAAGTCTCACTTCCCCCCGGTCAAAAGGGCCATCTGAAAAAAGTGTAAAATCCAGAAAGGCAGGACAGGCCATGGAGAACTGGGAGCCTTGTTATGCTGATGGGCGGGATGTAAATTGCCAACAGCCACTCGGGAGAAGTGTATGGTGTTTCCTGAAACATCTAAAAAACAAAGCAACAGAGCCTAGGGCACTTCCACTTATGGTCCTATAGCTTAGGGAAATTAAAATCAAAAAGACACCGCCACCCCAAAGGTTGGGACGGCTCTGTTTACAAGAACCTGGTTTACGGTACAAGTTCAATATCGCAGAAAGTGAAAAATGGATAAAGAAGTTGTGGTACTTACGTACAATGCAGTATCACTCAGCAATGAAATCTATGTCATCAGGCCCGTAGCAGCATAATGAGTGGATTCAGGTACGATGATTCTAACTGAAATAAGTCACACAGGAAAAGAAACATCATAAGATATCACTAATACACGGAATGTAAACTTGGCTACACAGGAACTGAATTACAAAACAGAACAGGGTCTCTAATCTAGAAACCCAACTTATGCTTGCTTAAGGGGAAAGGTGAGTTGGGGTGCTGCATAAAACCAGAGATTGAAATGAGCACAGATAAAGTTCCTTAAGCCAAATATGGAATAGACAAGAGCTACTCCTTGCTCAACGAAATGGACTCAACACCCCATATTAAATGCCTAAGAGTGTACCTGACTAGGAAGTATCTTAAAACCTATGGATTGCTATGTCTCTGAAAGAGAATCAAGTGTGTGTACAGGGGCATAAACGCAGCAGTGATAGGATTGGAGAGGTTCGGTGGGCAAATGAAGACCCTTTGAAGTCATATTGCATGGTACCCATTCCACGGGTCTAAACTCTCCAGGTTTAAGGTATTCTTCCTTCAGCTAAAACATGCATGTGGATCCCAGAGTATGATCAACTGTGTGATCGGGAGACGTGTTCCAATATGTCTCAGTTTTCGTCCCCTGGTACTCGGGTGCAACATTCCAGACGCTTTACTAACACTCTCCCGACTTGGAGAGTCAGTGCCTTTAACCTCCTGTTTGGCCCAGTTTGCAATTTCTGCGGAAGATGAACAGGAATAGGGAGAACCAATGACAGACTAGCTGGAGGTGTCTGGACGGGCAAATTTAACTCTCATTTCCCACCAGGAAGAGGAATTAACCAAAGGCTCAGCGTGACGTGCCGGAACCAGATTAGGGCCTGAAGCCATCCTGCGGGGTTGCGGCCAGCTCACGAGAAAGCGAGTTGAAGAAAGGAGCTCAGGGGCACTGTAATTCACAAACCTGCAGAGTTATAAATGACAGCTATCGTCCAAAAATATACTGAAGTAAGGCTGCCAAGAGGACTTGAAAGCGGGGCAGAATTGCAGGAAACCGATTTCAGGAGGTAGACTGGAATTGCATTTAAAGCATAGGAAAAGAGGCAGAACGTCCACAATGATGCACTTGGCCAAAAAGGGCGTATGCGTTTTTTCCTGAATATATTCAGGAAAAAACGCATACGCCCTTTTTGGCCAACCAAGCAAGCTTGCAAAGGAAATCTGCACTACAATGAAGTCTCACTTCCCCCCGGTCAAAAGGGACATCTGAAAAAAGTGTAAAATCCAGAAAGGCAGGACAGGCCATGGAGAACTGGGAGCCTTGTTATGCTGATGGGCGGGATGTAAATTGCCAACAGCCACTCCGGAGAAGTGTATGGTGTTTCCTGAAACAGCTAAAAAACAAAGCAACAGAGCCTAGGGCACTTCCACTTATGGTCCTATAGCTTAGGGAAATTAAAATCAAAAAGACACAGCCACCCCAAAGGTTGGGACGGCTCTGTTTACAAGAACCTGGTTTACGGTACAAGTTCAATATCGCAGAAAGTGAAAAATGGATAAAGAAGTTGTGGTACTTACGTACAATGCAGTATCACTCAGCAATGAAATCTATGTCATCAGGCCCGTAGCAGCATAATGAGTGGATTCAGGTATGATGATTCTAACTGAAATAAGTCACACAGGAAAAGAAACATCATAAGATATCACTAATACATGGAATGTAAACTTGGCTACACAGGAACTGAATTCCAAAACAGAACACGGTCTCAAATTTAGAAAACCAACTTATGCTTGCTTAAGGGGAAAGGTGAGTTGGGGTGCTGCATAAAACCAGAGATTGAAATGAGCACAGATAAAGTTCCTTAAGCCAAATATGGAATAGACAAGAGCTACTCCTTGCTCAACGAAATGGACTCAACACCCCATATTAAATGCCTAAGAGTGTACCTGACTAGGAAGTATCTTAAAACCTATGGATTGCTATGTCTCTGAAAGAGAATCAAGTGTGTGTACAGGGGCATAAACGCAGCAGTGATAGGATTGGAGAGGTTCGGTGAGCAAATGAAGACCCTTTGAAGTCATATTGCATGGTACCCATTCCACGGGTCTCAACTCTCCAGGTTTAAGGTATTCTTCCTTCAGCTAAAACATGCATGTGGAACCCAGAGTATGATCAACCGTGTGATCGGGAGACGTGTTCCAATATGTGTCAGTTTTCGTCCCCTGGTACTCGGGTGCAACATTCCAGACGCTTTACTAACACTCTCCCGACTTGGAGAGTCAGTGCCTTTAACCTCCTGTTTGGCCCAGTTTGCAATTTCTGCGGAAGATGAACAGGAATAGGGAGAACCAATGAGAGACTAGCTGGAGGTGTCTGGACGGGCAAATTTAACTCTCATTTCCCACCAGGAAGAGGAATTAACCAAAGGCTCAGCGTGCTGTGCCGGAACCAGATTAGGGCCTGAAGCCATCCTGCGGTGTTGCGGCCAGCTCACGAGAAAGCGAGTTGAAGAAAGGAGCTCAGGGGCACTGTAATTCACAAACCTGCAGAGTTATAAATGACAGCTATCGTCCAAAAATATACTGAAGTAAGGCTGCCAAGAGGACTTGAAAGCGGGGCAGAATTGCAGGAAACCGATTTCAGGAGGTAGACTGGAATTGCATTTAAAGCATAGGAAAAGAGGCAGAACGTCCACAATGATGCACTTGGCCAAAAAGGGCGTATGCGTTTTTTCCTGAATATATTCAGGAAAAAACGCATACGCCCTTTTTGGCCAACCAAGCAAGCTTGCAAAGGAAATCTGCACTACAGTGAAGTCTCACTTCCCCCCGGTCAAAAGGGCCATCTGAAAAAAGTGTAAAATCCAGAAAGGCAGAACAGGCCATGGAGAACTGGGAGCCTTGTTATGCTGATGGGCGGGATGTCAATTGCCAACAGCCACTCGGGAGAAGTGTATGGTGTTTCCTGAAACATCTAAAAAACAAAGCAACAGAGCCTAGGGCACTTCCACTTATGGTCCTATAGCTTAGGGAAATTAAAATCAAAAGACACAGCCACCCCAAAGGTTGGGACGGCTCTGTTTACAAGAACCTGGTTTACGGTACAAGTTCAATATCGCAGAAAGTGAAAAATGGATAAAGAAGTTGTGGTACTTACGTACAATGCAGTATCACTCAGCAATGAAATCTATGTCATCAGGCCCGTAGCAGCATAATGAGTGGATTCAGGTACGATGATTCTAACTGAAATAAGTCACACAGAAAAAGAAACATCATAAGATATCACTAATACACGGAATGTAAACTTGGCTACACAGGAACTGAATTACAAAACAGAACAGGGTCTCAAATTTAGAAAACCAACTTATGCTTGCTTAAGGGGAAAGGTGAGTTGGGGTGCTGCATAAAACCAGAGATTGAAATGAGCACAGATAAAGTTCCTTAAGCCAAATATGGAATAGACAAGAGCTACTCCTTGCTCAACGAAATGGACTCAACACCCCATATTAAATGCCTAAGAGTGTACCTGACTAGGAAGTATCTTAAAACCTATGGATTGCTATGTCTCTGAAAGAGAATCAAGTGTGTGTACAGGGGCATAAACGCAGCAGTGATAGGATTGGAGAGGTTCGGTGGGCAAATGAAGACCCTTTGAAGTCATATTGCATGGTACCCATTCCACGGGTCTCAACTCTCCAGGTTTAAGGTATTCTTCCTTCAGCTAAAACATGCATGTGGAACCCAGAGTATGATCAACCGTGTGATCGGGAGACGTGTTCCAATATGTCTCAGTTTTCGTCCCCTGGTACTCGGGTGCAACATTCCAGACGCTTTACTAACACTCTCCCGACTTGGAGAGTCAGTGCCTTTAACCTCCTGTTTGGCCCAGTTTGCAATTTCTGCGGAAGATGAACAGGAATAGGGAGAACCAATGACAGACTAGCTGGAGGTGTCTGGACGGGCAAATTTAACTCTCATTTCCCACCAGGAAGAGGAATTAACCAAAGGCTCAGCGTGCCGTGCCGGAACCAGATTAGGGCCTGAAGCCATCCTGCGGGGTTGCGGCCAGCTCACGAGAAAGCGAGTTGAAGAAAGGAGCTCAGGGGCACTGTAATTCACAAACCTGCAGAGTTATAAATGACAGCTATCGTCCAAAAATATACTGAAGTAAGGCTGCCAAGAGGACTTGAAAGCGGGGCAGAATTGCAGGAAACCGATTTCAGGAGGTAGACTGGAATTGCATTTAAAGCATAGGAAAAGAGGCAGAACGTCCACAATGATGCACTTGGCCAAAAAGGGCGTATGCGTTTTTTCCTGAATATATTCAGGAAAAAACGCATACGCCCTTTTTGGCCAACCAAGCAAGCTTGCAAAGGAAATCTGCACTACAATGAAGTCTCACTTCCCCCCGGTCAAAAGGGCCATCTGAAAAAAGTGTAAAATCCAGAAAGGCAGGACAGGCCATGGAGAACTGGGAGCCTTGTTATGCTGATGGGCGGGATGTCAATTGCCAACAGCCACTCGGGAGAAGTGTATGGTGTTTCCTGAAACATCTAAAAAACAAAGCAACAGAGCCTAGGGCACTTCCACTTATGGTCCTATAGCTTAGGGAAATTAAAATCAAAAGACACAGCCACCCCAAAGGTTGGGACGGCTCTGTTTACAAGAACCTGGTTTACGGTACAAGTTCAATATCGCAGAAAGTGAAAAATGGATAAAGAAGTTGTGGTACTTACGTACAATGCAGTATCACTCAGCAATGAAATCTATGTCATCAGGCCCGTAGCAGCATAATGAGTGGATTCAGGTATGATGATTCTAACTGAAATAAGTCACACAGAAAAAGAAACATCATAAGATATCACTAATACACGGAATGTAAACTTGGCTACACAGGAACTGAATTACAAAACAGAACAGGGTCTCAAATTTGGAAAACCAACTTATGCTTGCTTAAGGGGAAAGGTGAGTTGGGGTGCTGCATAAAACCAGAGATTGAAATGAGCACAGATAAAGTTCCTTAAGCCAAATATGGAATAGACAAGAGCTACTCCTTGCTCAACGAAATGGACTCAACACCCCATATTAAATGCCTAAGAGTGTACCTGACTAGGAAGTATCTTAAAACCTATGGATTGCTATGTCTCTGAAAGAGAATCAAGTGTGTGTACAGGGGCATAAACGCAGCAGTGATAGGATTGGAGAGGTTCGGTGGGCAAATGAAGACCCTTTGAAGTCATATTGCATGGTACCCATTCCACGGGTCTCAACTCTCCAGGTTTAAGGTATTCTTCCTTCAGCTAAAACATGCATGTGGAACCCAGAGTATGATCAACCGTGTGATCGGGAGACGTGTTCCAATATGTCTCAGTTTTCCTCCCCTGGTACTCGGGTGCAACATTCCAGACGCTTTACTAACACTCTCCCGACTTGGAGAGTCAGTGCCTTTAACCTCCTGTTTGGCCCAGTTTGCAATTTCTGCGGAAGATGAACAGGAATAGGGAGAACCAATGAGAGACTAGCTGGAGGTGTCTGGACGGGCAAATTTAACTCTCATTTCCCACCAGGAAGAGGAATTAACCAAAGGCTCAGCGTGCCGTGCCGGAACCAGATTAGGGCCTGAAGCCATCCTGCGGGGTTGCGGCCAGCTCACGAGAAAGCGAGTTGAAGAAAGGAGCTCAGGGGCACTGTAATTCACAAACCTGCAGAGTTATAAATGACAGCTATCGTCCAAAAATATACTGAAGTAAGGCTGCCAAGAGGACTTGAAAGCGGGGCAGAATTGCAGGAAACCGATTTCAGGAGGTAGACTGGAATTGCATTTAAAGCATAGGAAAAGAGGCAGAACGTCCACAATGATGCACTTGGCCAAAAAGGGCGTATGCGTTTTTTCCTGAATATATTCAGGAAAAAACGCATACGCCCTTTTTGGCCAACCAAGCAAGCTTGCAAAGGAAATCTGCACTACAATGAAGTCTCACTTCCCCCCGGTCAAAAGGGCCATCTGAAAAAAGTATAAAATCCAGAAAGGCAGGACAGGCCATGGAGAACTGGGAGCCTTGTTATGCTGATGGGCGGGATGTAAACTGCCAACAGCCACTCGGGAGAAGTGTATGGTGTTTCCTGAAACATCTAAAAATCAAAGCAACAGAGCCTAGGGCACTTCCACTTATGGTCCTATAGCTTAGGGAAATTAAAATCAAAAAGACACAGCCACCCCAAAGGTTGGGACGGCTCTGTTTACAAGAACCTGGTTTACGGTACAAGTTCAATATCGCAGAAAGTGAAAAATGGATAAAGAAGTTGTGGTACTTACGTACAATGCAGTATCACTCAGCAAGGAAATCTATGTCATCAGGCCCGTAGCAGCATAATGAGTGGATTCAGGTATGATGATTCTAACTGAAATAAGTCACACAGAAAAAGAAACATCATAAGATATCACTAATACACGGAATGTAAACTTGGCTACACAGGAACTGAATTACAAAACAGAACAGTGTCTCAAATTTGGAAAACCAACTTATGCTTGCTTAAGGGGAAAGGTGAGTTGGGGTGCTGCATAAAACCAGAGATTGAAATGAGCACAGATAAAGTTCCTTAAGCCAAATATGGAATAGACAAGAGCTACTCCTTGCTCAACGAAATGGACTCAACACCCCATATTAAATGCCTAAGAGTGTACCTGACTAGGAAGTATCTTAAAACCTATGGATTGCTATGTCTCCGAAAGAGAATCAAGCGTGTGTACAGGGGCATAAACGCAGCAGTGATAGGACTGGAGAGGTTCGGTGAGCAAATGAAGACCCTTTGAAGTCATATTGCATGGTACCCATTCCACGGGTCTCAACTCTCCAGGTTTAAGGTATTCTTCCTTCAGCTAAAACATGCATGTGGAACCCAGAGTATGATCAACCGTGTGATCGGGAGACGTGTTCCAATACGTCTCAGTTTTTGTCCCCTGGTACTCGGGTGCAACATTCCAGACGCTTTACTAACACTCTCCCGACTTGGAGAGTCAGTGCCTTTAACCTCCTGTTTGGCCCAGTTTGCAATTTCTGCAGAAGATGAACAGGAATAGGCAGAACCAATGACAGACTAGATGGAGGTGTCTGGACGGGCAAATTTAACTCTCATTTCCCACCAGGAAGAGGAATTAACCAAAGGCTCAGCGTGCCGTGCCGGAACCAGATTAGGGCCTGAAGCCATCCTGCGGTGCTGCGGCCAGCTCACGAGAAAGCGAGTTGAAGAAAGGAGCTCAGGGGCACTGTAATTCACAAACCTGCAGAGTTATAAATGACAGCTATCGTCCAAAAATATACTGAAGTAAGGCTGCCAAGAGGACTTGAAAGCGGGGCAGAATTGCAGGAAACCGATTTCAGGAGGTAGACTGGAATTGCATTTAAAGCATAGGAAAAGAGGCAGAACGTCCACAATGATGCACTTGGCCAAAAAGTGCGTATGCGTTTTTTCCTGAATATATTCAGGAAAAAACGCATACGCCCTTTTTGGCCAACCAAGCAAGCTTGCAAAGGAAATCTGCACTACAATGAAGTCTCACTTCCCCCCGGTCAAAAGGGCCATCTGAAAAAAGTGTAAAATCCAGAAAGGCAGGACAGGCCATGGAGAACTGGGAGCCTTGTTATGCTGATGGGCGGGATGTAAATTGCCAACAGCCACTCGGGAGAAGTGTATGGTGTTTCCTGAAACATCTAAAAAACAAAGCAACAGAGCCTAGGGCACTTCCACTTATGGTCCTATAGCTTAGGGAAATTAAAATCAAAAGACACAGCCACCCCAAAGGTTGGGACGGCTCTGTTTACAAGAACCTGGTTTACGGTACAAGTTCAATATCGCAGAAAGTGAAAAATGGATAAAGAAGTTGTGGTACTTACGTACAATGCAGTATCACTCAGCAATGAAATCTATGTCATCAGGCCCGTAGCAGCATAATGAGTGGATTCAGGTACGATGATTCTAACTGAAATAAGTCACACAGAAAAAGAAACATCATAAGATATCACTAATACACGGAATGTAACCTTGGCTACACAGGAACTGAATTACAAAACAGAACAGGGTCTCAAATTTAGAAAACCAACTTATGCTTGCTTAAGGGGAAAGGTGAGTTGGGGTGCTGCATAAAACCAGAGATTGAAATGAGCACAGATAAAGTTCCTTAAGCCAAATATGGAATAGACAAGAGCTACTCCTTGCTCAACGAAATGGACTCAACACCCCATATTAAATGCCTAAGAGTGTACCTGACTAGGAAGTATCTTAAAACCTATGGATTGCTATGTGTCTGAAAGAGAATCAAGTGTGTGTACAGGGGCATAAACGCAGCAGTGATAGGATTGGAGAGGTTCGGTGAGCAAATGAAGACCCTTTGAAGTCATATTGCATGGTACCCATTCCACGGGTCTCAACTCTCCAGGTTTAAGGTATTCTTCCTTCAGCTAAAACATGCATGTGGAACCCAGAGTATGATCAACCGTGTGATCGGGAGACGTGTTCCAATACGTCTCAGTTTTCGTCCCCTGGTACTCGGGCGCAACATTCCAGACGCTTTACTAACACTCTCCCGACTTGGAGAGTCAGTGCCTTTAACCTCCTGTTTGGCCCAGTTTGCAATTTCTGCGGAAGATGAACAGGGATAGGGAGAACCAATGAGAGACTAGCTGGAGGTGTCTGGACGGGCAAATTTAACTCTCATTTCCCACCAGGAAGAGGAATTAACCAAAGGCTCAGCGTGCCGTGCCGGAACCAGATTAGGGCCTGAAGCCATCCTGCGGTGTTGCGGCCAGCTCACGAGAAAGCGACTTGAAGAAAGGAGCTCAGGGGCACTGTAATTCACAAACCTGCAGAGTTATAAATGACAGCTATCGTCCAAAAATATACTGAAGTAAGGCTGCCAAGAGGACTTGAAAGCGGGGCAGAATTGCAGGAAACCGATTTCAGGAGGTAGACTGGAATTGCATTTAAAGCATAGGAAAAGAGGCAGAACGTCCACAATGATGCACTTGGCCAAAAAGGGCGTATGCGTTTTTTCCTGAATATATTCAGGAAAAAACGCATACGCCCTTTTTGGCCAACCAAGCAAGCTTGCAAAGGAAATCTGCACTACAATGAAGTCTCACTTCCCCCCGGTCAAAAGGGCCATCTGAAAAAAGTGTAAAATCCAGAAAGGCAGGACAGGCCATGGAGAACTGGGAGCCTTGTTATGCTGATGGGCGGGATGTCAATTGCCAACAGCCACTCGGGAGAAGTGTATGGTGTTTCCTGAAACATCTAAAAAACAAAGCAACAGAGCCTAGGGCACTTCCACTTATGGTCCTATAGCTTAGGGAAATTAAAATCAAAAGACACAGCCACCCCAAAGGTTGGGACGGCTCTGTTTACAAGAACCTGGTTTACGGTACAAGTTCAATATCGCAGAAAGTGAAAAATGGATAAAGAAGTTGTGGTACTTACGTACAATGCAGTATCACTCAGCAAGGAAATCTATGTCATCAGGCCCGTAGCAGCATAATGAGTGGATTCAGGTATGATGATTCTAACTGAAATAAGTCACACAGAAAAAGAAACATCATAAGATATCACTAATACACGGAATGTAAACTTGGCTACACAGGAACTGAATTACAAAACAGAACAGGGTCTCAAATTTAGAAAACCAACTTATGCTTGCTTAAGGGGAAACGTGAGTTGGGGTGCTGCATAAAACCAGAGATTGAAATGAGCACAGATAAAGTTCCTTAAGCCAAATATGGAATAGACAAGAGCTACTCCTTGCTCAACGAAATGGACTCAACACCCCATATTAAATGCCTAAGAGTGTACCTGACTAGGAAGTATCTTAAAACCTATGGATTGCTATGTCTCCTAAAGAGAATCAAGCGTGTGTACAGGGGCATAAACGCAGCAGTGATAGGACTGGAGAGGTTCGGTGAGCAAATGAAGACCCTTTGAAGTCATATTGCATGGAACCCATTCCACGGGTCTCAACTCTCCAGGTTTAAGGTATTCTTCCTTAAGCTAACACATGCATGTGGAACCCAGAGTATGATCAACCGTGTGATCGGGAGACGTGTTCCAATATGTGTCAGTTTTCGTCCCCTGGTACTCGGGTGCAACATTCCAGACGCTTTACTAACACTCTCCCGACTTGGAGAGTCAGTGCCTTTAACCTCCTGTTTGGCCCAGTTTGCAATTTCTGCGGAAGATGAACAGGAATAGGGAGAACCAATGACAGACTAGCTGGAGGTGTCTGGACGGGCAAATTTAACTCTCATTTCCCACCAGGAAGAGGAATTAACCAAAGGCTCAGCGTGCCGTGCCGGAACCAGATTAGGGCCTGAAGCCATCCTGCGGTGTTGCGGCCAGCTCACGAGAAAGCGAGTTGAAGAAAGGAGCTCAGGGGCACTGTAATTCACAAACCTGCAGAGTTATAAATGACAGCTATCGTCCAAAAATATACTGAAGTAAGGCTGCCAAGAGGACTTGAAAGCGGGGCAGAATTGCAGGAAACCGATTTCAGGAGGTAGACTGGAATTGCATTTAAAGCATAGGAAAAGAGGCAGAACGTCCACAATGATGCACTTGGCCAAAAAAGGCGTATGTGTTTTTTCCTGAATATATTCAGGAAAAAACGCATACGCCCTTTTTGGCCAACCAAGCAAGCTTGCAAAGGAAATGGGCACTACAATGAAGTCTCACTTCCCCCCGGTCAAAAGGGCCATCTGAAAAAAGTGTAAAATCCAGAAAGGCAGGACAGGCCATGGAGAACTGGGAGCCTTGTTATGCTGATGGGCGGGATGTCAATTGCCAACAGCCACTCGGGAGAAGTGTATGGTGTTTCCTGAAACATCTAAAAAACAAAGCAACAGAGCCTAGGGCACTTCCACTTATGGTCCTATAGCTTAGGGAAATTAAAATCAAAAGACACAGCCACCCCAAAGGTTGGGACGGCTCTGTTTACAAGAACCTGGTTTACGGTACAAGTTCAATATCGCAGAAAGTGAAAAATGGATAAAGAAGTTGTGGTACTTACGTACAATGCAGTATCACTCAGCAATGAAATCTATGTCATCAGGCCCGTAGCAGCATAATGAGTGGATTCAGGTATGATGATTCTAACTGAAATAAGTCACACAGAAAAAGAAACATCATAAGATATCACTAATACACGGAATGTAAACTTGGCTACACAGGAACTGAATTACAAAACAGAACAGGGTCTCAAATTTGGAAAACCAACTTATGCTTGCTTAAGGGGAAAGGTGAGTTGGGGTGCTGCATAAAACCAGAGATTGAAATGAGCACAGATAAAGTTCCTTAAGCCAAATATGGAATAGACAAGAGCTACTCCTTGCTCAACGAAATGGACTCAACACCCCATATTAAATGCCTAAGAGTGTACCTGACTAGGAAGTATCTTAAAACCTATGGATTGCTATGTCTCTGAAAGAGAATCAAGTGTGTGTACAGGGGCATAAACGCAGCAGTGATAGGATTGGAGAGGTTCGGTGGGCAAATGAAGACCCTTTGAAGTCATATTGCATGGTACCCATTCCACGGGTCTCAACTCTCCAGGTTTAAGGTATTCTTCCTTCAGCTAAAACATGCATGTGGAACCCAGAGTATGATCAACCGTGTGATCGGGAGACGTGTTCCAATATGTCTCAGTTTTCCTCCCCTGGTACTCGGGTGCAACATTCCAGACGCTTTACTAACACTCTCCCGACTTGGAGAGTCAGTGCCTTTAACCTCCTGTTTGGCCCAGTTTGCAATTTCTGCGGAAGATGAACAGGAATAGGGAGAACCAATGAGAGACTAGCTGGAGGTGTCTGGACGGGCAAATTTAACTCTCATTTCCCACCAGGAAGAGGAATTAACCAAAGGCTCAGCGTGCCGTGCCGGAACCAGATTAGGGCCTGAAGCCATCCTGCGGGGTTGCGGCCAGCTCACGAGAAAGCGAGTTGAAGAAAGGAGCTCAGGGGCACTGTAATTCACAAACCTGCAGAGTTATAAATGACAGCTATCGTCCAAAAATATACTGAAGTAAGGCTGCCAAGAGGACTTGAAAGCGGGGCAGAATTGCAGGAAACCGATTTCAGGAGGTAGACTGGAATTGCATTTAAAGCATAGGAAAAGAGGCAGAACGTCCACAATGATGCACTTGGCCAAAAAGGGCGTATGCGTTTTTTCCTGAATATATTCAGGAAAAAACGCATACGCCCTTTTTGGCCAACCAAGCAAGCTTGCAAAGGAAATCTGCACTACAATGAAGTCTCACTTCCCCCCGGTCAAAAGGGCCATCTGAAAAAAGTATAAAATCCAGAAAGGCAGGACAGGCCATGGAGAACTGGGAGCCTTGTTATGCTGATGGGCGGGATGTAAACTGCCAACAGCCACTCGGGAGAAGTGTATGGTGTTTCCTGAAACATCTAAAAATCAAAGCAACAGAGCCTAGGGCACTTCCACTTATGGTCCTATAGCTTAGGGAAATTAAAATCAAAAAGACACAGCCACCCCAAAGGTTGGGACGGCTCTGTTTACAAGAACCTGGTTTACGGTACAAGTTCAATATCGCAGAAAGTGAAAAATGGATAAAGAAGTTGTGGTACTTACGTACAATGCAGTATCACTCAGCAAGGAAATCTATGTCATCAGGCCCGTAGCAGCATAATGAGTGGATTCAGGTATGATGATTCTAACTGAAATAAGTCACACAGAAAAAGAAACATCATAAGATATCACTAATACACGGAATGTAAACTTGGCTACACAGGAACTGAATTACAAAACAGAACAGTGTCTCAAATTTGGAAAACCAACTTATGCTTGCTTAAGGGGAAAGGTGAGTTGGGGTGCTGCATAAAACCAGAGATTGAAATGAGCACAGATAAAGTTCCTTAAGCCAAATATGGAATAGACAAGAGCTACTCCTTGCTCAACGAAATGGACTCAACACCCCATATTAAATGCCTAAGAGTGTACCTGACTAGGAAGTATCTTAAAACCTATGGATTGCTATGTCTCCGAAAGAGAATCAAGCGTGTGTACAGGGGCATAAACGCAGCAGTGATAGGACTGGAGAGGTTCGGTGAGCAAATGAAGACCCTTTGAAGTCATATTGCATGGTACCCATTCCACGGGTCTCAACTCTCCAGGTTTAAGGTATTCTTCCTTCAGCTAAAACATGCATGTGGAACCCAGAGTATGATCAACCGTGTGATCGGGAGACGTGTTCCAATACGTCTCAGTTTTTGTCCCCTGGTACTCGGGTGCAACATTCCAGACGCTTTACTAACACTCTCCCGACTTGGAGAGTCAGTGCCTTTAACCTCCTGTTTGGCCCAGTTTGCAATTTCTGCAGAAGATGAACAGGAATAGGCAGAACCAATGACAGACTAGATGGAGGTGTCTGGACGGGCAAATTTAACTCTCATTTCCCACCAGGAAGAGGAATTAACCAAAGGCTCAGCGTGCCGTGCCGGAACCAGATTAGGGCCTGAAGCCATCCTGCGGTGCTGCGGCCAGCTCACGAGAAAGCGAGTTGAAGAAAGGAGCTCAGGGGCACTGTAATTCACAAACCTGCAGAGTTATAAATGACAGCTATCGTCCAAAAATATACTGAAGTAAGGCTGCCAAGAGGACTTGAAAGCGGGGCAGAATTGCAGGAAACCGATTTCAGGAGGTAGACTGGAATTGCATTTAAAGCATAGGAAAAGAGGCAGAACGTCCACAATGATGCACTTGGCCAAAAAGTGCGTATGCGTTTTTTCCTGAATATATTCAGGAAAAAACGCATACGCCCTTTTTGGCCAACCAAGCAAGCTTGCAAAGGAAATCTGCACTACAATGAAGTCTCACTTCCCCCCGGTCAAAAGGGCCATCTGAAAAAAGTGTAAAATCCAGAAAGGCAGGACAGGCCATGGAGAACTGGGAGCCTTGTTATGCTGATGGGCGGGATGTAAATTGCCAACAGCCACTCGGGAGAAGTGTATGGTGTTTCCTGAAACATCTAAAAAACAAAGCAACAGAGCCTAGGGCACTTCCACTTATGGTCCTATAGCTTAGGGAAATTAAAATCAAAAGACACAGCCACCCCAAAGGTTGGGACGGCTCTGTTTACAAGAACCTGGTTTACGGTACAAGTTCAATATCGCAGAAAGTGAAAAATGGATAAAGAAGTTGTGGTACTTACGTACAATGCAGTATCACTCAGCAATGAAATCTATGTCATCAGGCCCGTAGCAGCATAATGAGTGGATTCAGGTACGATGATTCTAACTGAAATAAGTCACACAGAAAAAGAAACATCATAAGATATCACTAATACACGGAATCTAACCTTGGCTACACAGGAACTGAATTACAAAACAGAACAGGGTCTCAAATTTAGAAAACCAACTTATGCTTGCTTAAGGGGAAAGGTGAGTTGGGGTGCTGCATAAAACCAGAGATTGAAATGAGCACAGATAAAGTTCCTTAAGCCAAATATGGAATAGACAAGAGCTACTCCTTGCTCAACGAAATGGACTCAACACCCCATATTAAATGCCTAAGAGTGTACCTGACTAGGAAGTATCTTAAAACCTATGGATTGCTATGTGTCTGAAAGAGAATCAAGTGTGTGTACAGGGGCATAAACGCAGCAGTGATAGGATTGGAGAGGTTCGGTGAGCAAATGAAGACCCTTTGAAGTCATATTGCATGGTACCCATTCCACGGGTCTCAACTCTCCAGGTTTAAGGTATTCTTCCTTCAGCTAAAACATGCATGTGGAACCCAGAGTATGATCAACCGTGTGATCGGGAGACGTGTTCCAATACGTCTCAGTTTTCGTCCCCTGGTACTCGGGCGCAACATTCCAGACGCTTTACTAACACTCTCCCGACTTGGAGAGTCAGTGCCTTTAACCTCCTGTTTGGCCCAGTTTGCAATTTCTGCGGAAGATGAACAGGGATAGGGAGAACCAATGAGAGACTAGCTGGAGGTGTCTGGACGGGCAAATTTAACTCTCATTTCCCACCAGGAAGAGGAATTAACCAAAGGCTCAGCGTGCCGTGCCGGAACCAGATTAGGGCCTGAAGCCATCCTGCGGTGTTGCGGCCAGCTCACGAGAAAGCGACTTGAAGAAAGGAGCTCAGGGGCACTGTAATTCACAAACCTGCAGAGTTATAAATGACAGCTATCGTCCAAAAATATACTGAAGTAAGGCTGCCAAGAGGACTTGAAAGCGGGGCAGAATTGCAGGAAACCGATTTCAGGAGGTAGACTGGAATTGCATTTAAAGCATAGGAAAAGAGGCAGAACGTCCACAATGATGCACTTGGCCAAAAAGGGCGTATGCGTTTTTTCCTGAATATATTCAGGAAAAAACGCATACGCCCTTTTTGGCCAACCAAGCAAGCTTGCAAAGGAAATCTGCACTACAATGAAGTCTCACTTCCCCCCGGTCAAAAGGGCCATCTGAAAAAAGTGTAAAATCCAGAAAGGCAGGACAGGCCATGGAGAACTGGGAGCCTTGTTATGCTGATGGGCGGGATGTCAATTGCCAACAGCCACTCGGGAGAAGTGTATGGTGTTTCCTGAAACATCTAAAAAACAAAGCAACAGAGCCTAGGGCACTTCCACTTATGGTCCTATAGCTTAGGGAAATTAAAATCAAAAGACACAGCCACCCCAAAGGTTGGGACGGCTCTGTTTACAAGAACCTGGTTTACGGTACAAGTTCAATATCGCAGAAAGTGAAAAATGGATAAAGAAGTTGTGGTACTTACGTACAATGCAGTATCACTCAGCAAGGAAATCTATGTCATCAGGCCCGTAGCAGCATAATGAGTGGATTCAGGTATGATGATTCTAACTGAAATAAGTCACACAGAAAAAGAAACATCATAAGATATCACTAATACACGGAATGTAAACTTGGCTACACAGGAACTGAATTACAAAACAGAACAGGGTCTCAAATTTAGAAAACCAACTTATGCTTGCTTAAGGGGAAACGTGAGTTGGGGTGCTGCATAAAACCAGAGATTGAAATGAGCACAGATAAAGTTCCTTAAGCCAAATATGGAATAGACAAGAGCTACTCCTTGCTCAACGAAATGGACTCAACACCCCATATTAAATGCCTAAGAGTGTACCTGACTAGGAAGTATCTTAAAACCTATGGATTGCTATGTCTCCTAAAGAGAATCAAGCGTGTGTACAGGGGCATAAACGCAGCAGTGATAGGACTGGAGAGGTTCGGTGAGCAAATGAAGACCCTTTGAAGTCATATTGCATGGAACCCATTCCACGGGTCTCAACTCTCCAGGTTTAAGGTATTCTTCCTTAAGCTAACACATGCATGTGGAACCCAGAGTATGATCAACCGTGTGATCGGGAGACGTGTTCCAATATGTGTCAGTTTTCATCCCCTGGTACTCGGGTGCAACATTCCAGACGCTTTACTAACACTCTCCCGACTTGGAGAGTCAGTGCCTTTAACCTCCTGTTTGGCCCAGTTTGCAATTTCTGCGGAAGATGAACAGGAATAGGGAGAACCAATGACAGACTAGCTGGAGGTGTCTGGACGGGCAAATTTAACTCTCATTTCCCACCAGGAAGAGGAATTAACCAAAGGCTCAGCGTGCCGTGCCGGAACCAGATTAGGGCCTGAAGCCATCCTGCGGTGTTGCGGCCAGCTCACGAGAAAGCGACTTGAAGAAAGGAGCTCAGGGGCACTGTAATTCACAAACCTGCAGAGTTATAAATGACAGCTATCGTCCAAAAATATACTGAAGTAAGGCTGCCAAGAGGACTTGAAAGCGGGGCAGAATTGCAGGAAACCGATTTCAGGAGGTAGACTGGAATTGCATTTAAAGCATAGGAAAAGAGGCAGAACGTCCACAATGATGCACTTGGCCAAAAAAGGCGTATGCGTTTTTTCCTGAATATATTCAGGAAAAAACGCATACGCCCTTTTTGGCCAACCAAGCAAGCTTGCAAAGGAAATGGGCACTACAATGAAGTCTCACTTCCCCCCGGTCAAAAGGGCCATCTGAAAAAAGTGTAAAATCCAGAAAGGCAGGACAGGCCATGGAGAACTGGGAGCCTTGTTATGCTGATGGGCGGGATGTAAATTGCCAACAGCCACTCGGGAGAAGTGTATGGTGTTTCCTGAAACATCTAAAAAACAAAGCAACAGAGCCTAGGGCACTTCCACTTATGGTCCTATAGCTTAGGGAAATTAAAATCAAAAAGACACAGCCACCCCAAAGGTTGGGACGGCTCTGTTTACAAGAACCTGGTTTACGGTACAAGTTCAATATCGCAGAAAGTGAAAAATGGATAAAGAAGTTGTGGTACTTACGTACAATGCAGTATCACTCAGCAATGAAATCTATGTCATCAGGCCCGTAGCAGCATAATGAGTGGATTCAGGTATGATGATTCTAACTGAAATAAGTCACACAGAAAAAGAAACATCATAAGATGTCACTAATACACGGAATGTAACCTTGGCTACACAGGAACTGAATTACAAAACAGAACAGGGTCTCAAATTTAGAAAACCAACTTATGCTTGCTTAAGGGGAAAGGTGAGTTGGGGTGCTGCATAAAACCAGAGATTGAAATGAGCACAGATAAAGTTCCTTAAGCCAAATATGGAATAGACAAGAGCTACTCCTTGCTCAACGAAATGGACTCAACACCCCATATTAAATGCCTAAGAGTGTACCTGACTAGGAAGTATCTTAAAACCTATGGATTGCTATGTGTCTGAAAGAGAATCAAGTGTGTGTACAGGGGCATAAACGCAGCAGTGATAGGATTGGAGAGGTTCGGTGAGCAACTGAAGACCCTTTGAAGTCATATTGCATGGTACCCATTCCACGGGTCTCAACTCTCCAGGTTTAAGGTATTCTTCCTTCAGCTAAAACATGCATGTGGAACCCAGAGTATGATCAACCGTGTGATCGGGAGACGTGTTCCAATATGTCTCAGTTTTCGTCCCCTGGTACTCGGGTGCAACATTCCAGACGCTTTACTAACACTCTCCCGACTTGGAGAGTCAGTGCCTTTAACCTCCTGTTGGCCCAGTTTGCAATTTCTGCGGAAGATGGACAGGAATAGGGAGAACCAATGAGAGACTAGCTGGAGGTGTCTGGACGGGCAAATTTAACTCTCATTTCCCACCAGGAAGAGGAATTAACCAAAGGCTCAGCGTGCCGTGCCGGAACCAGATTAGGGCCTGAAGCCATCCTGCGGGGTTGCGGCCAGCTCACGAGAAAGCGAGTTGAAGAAAGGAGCTCAGGGGCACTGTAATTCACAAACCTGCAGAGTTATAAATGACAGCTATCGTCCAAAAATATACTGAAGTAAGGCTGCCAAGAGGACTTGAAAGCGGGGCAGAATTGCAGGAAACCGATTTCAGGAGGTAGACTGGAATTGCATTTAAAGCATAGGAAAAGAGGCAGAACGTCCACAATGATGCACTTGGCCAAAAAGGGCGTATGCGTTTTTTCCTGAATATATTCAGGATAAAACGCATACGCCCTTTTTGGCCAACCAAGCAAGCTTGCAAAGGAAATCTGCACTACAATGAAGTCTCACTTCCCACCGGTCAAAAGGGCCATCTGAAAAAAGTGTAAAATCCAGAAAGGCAGGACAGGCCATGGAGAACTGGGAGCCTTGTTATGCTGATGGGCGGGAAGTAAATTGCCAACAGCCACTCGGGAGAAGTGTATGGTGTTTCCTGAAACATCTAAAAAACAAAGCAACAGAGCCTAGGGCACTTCCACTTATGGTCCTATAGCTTAGGGAAATTAAAATCAAAAAGACACAGCCACCCCAAAGGTTGGGACGGCTCTGTTTACAAGAACCTGGTTTACGGTACAAGTTCAATATCGCAGAAAGTGAAAAATGGATAAAGAAGTTGTGGTACTTACGTACAATGCAGTATCACTCAGCAATGAAATCTATGTCATCAGGCCCGTAGCAGCATAATGAGTGGATTCAGGTACGATGATTCTAACTGAAATAAGTCACACAGAAAAAGAAACATCATAAGATATCACTAATACACGGAATGTAACCTTGGCTACACAGGAACTGAATTACAAAACAGAACAGGGTCTCAAATTTAGAAAACCAACTTATGCTTGCTTAAGGGGAAAGGTGAGTTGGGGTGCTGCATAAAACCAGAGATTGAAATGAGCACAGATAAAGTTCCTTAAGCCAAATATGGAATAGACAAGAGCTACTCCTTGCTCAACGAAATGGACTCAACACCCCATATTAAATGCCTAAGAGTGTACCTGACTAGGAAGTATCTTAAAACCTATGGATTGCTATGTGTCTGAAAGAGAATCAAGTGTGTGTACAGGGGCATAAACGCAGCAGTGATAGGATTGGAGAGGTTCGGTGAGCAAATGAAGACCCTTTGAAGTCATATTGCATGGTACCCATTCCACGGGTCTCAACTCTCCAGGTTTAAGGTATTCTTCCTTCAGCTAAAACATGCATGTGGAACCCAGAGTATGATCAACCATGTGATCGGGAGACGTGTTCCAATATGTCTCAGTTTTCGTCCCCTGGTACTCGGGTGCAACATTCCAGACGCTTTACTAACACTCTCCCGACTTGGAGAGTCAGTGCCTTTAACCTCCTGTTTGGCCCAGTTTGCAATTTCTGCGGAAGATGAACAGGGATAGGGAGAACCAATGAGAGACTAGCTGGAGGTGTCTGGACGGGCAAATTTAACTCTCATTTCCCACCAGGAAGAGGAATTAACCAAAGGCTCAGCGTGCCGTGCCGGAACCAGATTAGGGCCTGAAGCCATCCTGCGGTGTTGCGGCCAGCTCACGAGAAAGCGAGTTGAAGAAAGGAGCTCAGGGGCACTGTAATTCACAAACCTGCAGAGTTATAAATGACAGCTATCGTCCAAAAATATACTGAAGTAAGGCTGCCAAGAGGACTTGAAAGCGGGGCAGAATTGCAGGAAACCGATTTCAGGAGGTAGACTGGAATTGCATTTAAAGCATAGGAAAAGAGGCAGAACGTCCACAATGATGCACTTGGCCAAAAAGGGCGTATGCGTTTTTTCCTGAATATATTCAGGATAAAACGCATACGCCCTTTTTGGCCAACCAAGCAAGCTTGCAAAGGAAATCTGCACTACAATGAAGTCTCACTTCCCACCGGTCAAAAGGGCCATCTGAAAAAAGTGTAAAATCCAGAAAGGCAGGACAGGCCATGGAGAACTGGGAGCCTTGTTATGCTGATGGGCGGGATGTAAATTGCCAACAGCCACTCGGGAGAAGTGTATGGTGTTTCCTGAAACATCTAAAAAACAAAGCAACAGAGCCTAGGGCACTTCCACTTATGGTCCTATAGCTTAGGGAAATTAAAATCAAAAGACACAGCCACCCCAAAGGTTGGGACGGCTCTGTTTACAAGAACCTGGTTTATGGTACAAGTTCAATATCGCAGAAAGTGAAAAATGGATAAAGAAGTTGTGGTACTTACGTACAATGCAATATCACTCAGCAATGAAATCTATGTCATCAGGCCCATAGCAGCATAATGAGTGGATTCAGGTACGATGATTCTAACTGAAATAAGTCACACAGAAAAAGAAACATCATAAGATATCACTAATACACGGAATGTAAACTTGGCTACACAGGAACTGAATTACAAAACAGAACAGGGTCTCTAATTTAGAAACCCAACTTACGCTTCCTTAAGGGGAAAGGTGAGTTGGTGTGCTGCATAAAACCAGAGATTGAAATGAGCACAGATAAAGTTCCTTAAGCCAAATATGGAATAGACAAGAGCTACTCCTTGCTCAACGAAATGGACTCAACACCCCATATTAAATGCCTAAGAGTGTACCTGACTAGGAAGTATCTTAAAACCTATGGATTGCTATGTCTCCGAAAGTGAATCAAGTGTGTGTACAGGGGCATAAACGCAGCAGTGATAGGATTGGAGAGGTTCGGTGAGCAACTGAAGACCCTTTGAAGTCATATTGCATGGTACCCATTCCACGGGTCTCAACTCTCCAGGTTTAAGGTATTCTTCCTTCAGCTAAAACATGCATGTGGAACCCAGAGTATGATCAACCGTGTGATCGGGAGACGTGTTCCAATATGTCTCAGTTTTCGTCCCCTGGTACTCGGGTGCAACATTCCAGACGCTTTACTAACACTCTCCCGACTTGGAGAGTCAGTGCCTTTAACCTCCTGTTTGGCCCAGTTTGCAATTTCTGCGGAAGATGAACAGGAATAGGGAGAACCAATGAGAGACTAGCTGGAGGTGTCTGGACGGGCAAATTTAACTCTCATTTCCCACCAGGAAGAGGAATTAACCAAAGGCTCAGCGTGCCGTGCCGGAACCAGATTAGGGCCTGAAGCCATCCTGCGGTGTTGCGGCCAGCTCACGAGAAAGCGAGTTGAAGAAAGGAGCTCAGGGGCACTGTAATTCACAAACCTGCAGAGTTATAAATGACAGCTATCGTCCAAAAATATACTGAAGTAAGGCTGCCAAGAGGACTTGAAAGCGGGGCAGAATTGCAGGAAACCGATTTCAGGAGGTAGACTGGAATTGCATTTAAAGCATAGGAAAAGAGGCAGAACGTCCACAATGATGCACTTGGCCAAAAAGGGCGTATGCGTTTTTTCCTGAATATATTCAGGAAAAAACGCATACGCCCTTTTTGGCCAACCAAGCAAGCTTGCAAAGGAAACCTGCACTACAATGAAGTCTCACTTCCCACCGGTCAAAAGGGCCATCTGAAAAAAGTGTAAAATCCAGAAAGGCAGGACAGGCCATGGAGAACTGGGAGCCTTGTTATGCTGATGGGCGGGATGTAAATTGCCAACAGCCACTCGGGAGAAGTGTATGGTGTTTCCTGAAACATCTAAAAAACAAAGCAACAGAGCCTAGGGCACTTCCACTTATGGTCCTATAGCTTAGGGAAATTAAAATCAAAAGACACAGCCACCCCAAAGGTTGGGACGGCTCCGTTTACAAGAACCTGGTTTACGGTACAAGTTCAATATCGCAGAAAGTGAAAAATGGATAAAGAAGTTGTGGTACTTACGTACAATGCAATATCACTCAGCAATGAAATCTATGTCATCAGGCCCGTAGCAGCATAATGAGTGGATTCAGGTACGATGATTCTAACTGAAATAAGTCACACAGAAAAAGAAACATCATAAGATATCACTAATACACGGAATGTAACCTTGGCTACACAGGAACTGAATTACAAAACAGAACAGGGTCTCAAATTTAGAAACCCAACTTATGCTTGCTTAAGGGGAAAGGTGAGTTGGGGTGCTGCATAAAACCAGAGATTGAAATGAGCACAGATAAAGTTCCTTAAGCCAAATATGGAATAGACAAGAGCTACTCCTTGCTCAACGAAATGGACTCAACACCCCATATTAAATGCCTAAGAGTGTACCTGACTAGGAAGTATCTTAAAACCTATGGATTGCTATGTCTCTGAAAGAGAATCAAGTGTGTGTACAGGGGCATAAACGCAGCAGTGATAGGATTGGAGAGGTTCGGTGAGCAAATGAAGACCCTTTGAAGTCATATTGCATGGTACCCATTCCACGGGTCTCAACTCTCCAGGTTTAAGGTATTCTTCCTTCAGCTAAAACATGCATGTGGAACCCAGAGTATGATCAACCGTGTGATCGGGAGACGTGTTCCAATATGTCTCAGTTTTCGTCCCCTGGTACTCGGGTGCAACATTCCAGACGCTTTACTAACACTCTCCCGACTTGGAGAGTCAGTGCCTTTAACCTCCTGTTTGGCCCAGTTTGCAATTTCTGCGGAAGATGAACAGGAATAGGGAGAACCAATGACAGACTAGCTGGAGCTGTCTGGCCGGGCAAATTTAACTCTCATTTCCCACCAGGAAGAGGAATTAACCAAAGGCTCAGCGTGCCGTGCCGGAACCAGATTAGGGCCTGAAGCCATCCTGCGGTGTTGCGGCCAGCTCACGAGAAAGCGACTTGAAGAAAGGAGCTCAGGGGCACTGTAATTCACAAACCTGCAGAGTTATAAATGACAGCTATTGTCTAAAAATATACTGAAGTAAGGCTGCCAAGAGGACTTGAAAGCGGGGCAGAATTGCAGGAAACCGATTTCAGGAGGTAGACTGGAATTGCATTTAAAGCATAGGAAAAGAGGCAGAACGTCCACAATGATGCACTTGGCCAAAAAGGGCGTATGCGTTTTTTCCTGAATATATTCAGGAAAAAACGTATACGCCCTTTTTGGCCAACCAAACAAGCTTGCAAAGGAAATCTGCACTACAATGAAGTCTCACTTCCCCCTGGTCAAAAGGGCCATCTGAAAAAAGTGTAAAATCCAGAAAGGCAGGACAGGCCATGGAGAACTGGGAGCCTTGTTATGCTGATGGGCGGGATGTAAATTGCCAACAGCCACTCGGGAGAAGTGTATGGTGTTTCCTGAAACATCTAAAAAACAAAGCAACAGAGCCTAGGGCACTTCCACTTATGGTCCTATAGCTTAGGGAAATTAAAATCAAAAAGACACAGCCACCCCAAAGGTTGGGACGGCTCTGTTTACAAGAACCTGGTTTACGGTACAAGTTCAATATCGCAGAAAGTGAAAAATGGATAAAGAAGTTTTGGTACTTACGTACAATGCAGTATCACTCAGAAATGAAATCTATGTCATCTGGCCTGTAGCAGCATAATGAGTGGATTCAGGTATGATGATTCTAACTGAAATAAGTCACACAGGAAAAGAAACATCATAAGATATCACTAATACACGGAATGTAAACTTGGCTACACAGGAACTGAATTACAAAACAGAACAGGGTCTCACATTTAGAAAACCAACTTATGCTTGCTTAAGGGGAAAGGTGAGTTGGGGTGCTGCATAAAACCAGAGATTGAAATGAGCACAGATAAAGTTCCTTAAGCCAAATATGGAATAGACAAGAGCTACTCCTTGCTCAACGAAATGGACTCAACACCCCATATTAAATGCCTAAGAGTGTACCTGACTAGGAAGTATCTTAAAACCTATGGATTGCTATGTCTCTGAAAGAGAATCAAGTGTGTGTACAGGGGCATAAACGCAGCAGTGATAGGATTGGAGAGGTTCGGTGAGCAAATGAAGACCCTTTGAAGTCATATTGCATGGTACCCATTCCACGGGTCTCAACTCTCCAGGTTTAAGGTATTCTTCCTTCAGCTAAAACATGCATGTGGAACCCAGAGTATGATCAACCGTGTGATCGGGAGACGTGTTCCAATATGTCTCAGTTTTCGTCCCCTGGTACTCGGGTGCAACATTCCAGACGCTTTACTAACACTCTCCCGACTTGGAGAGTCAGTGCCTTTAACCTCCTGTTTGGCCCAGTTTGCAATTTCTGCGGAAGATGAACAGGAATAGGCAGAACCAATGACAGACTAGCTGGAGGTGTCTGGACGGGCAAATTTAACTCTCATTTCCCACCAGGAAGAGGAATTAACCAAAGGCTCATCATGCCGTGCCGGAACCAGATTAGGGCCTGAAGCCATCCTGTGGTGTTGCGGCCAGCTCACGAGAAAGCGAGTTGAAGAAAGGAGCTCAGGGGCACTGTAATTCACAAACCTGCAGAGTTATAAATGACAGCTATCGTCCAAAAATATACTGAAGTAAGGCTGCCAAGAGGACTTGAAAGCGGGGCAGAATTGCAGGAAACCGATTTCAGGAGGTAGACTGGAATTGCATTTAAAGCATAGGAAAAGAGGCAGAACGTCCACAATGATGCACTTGGCCAAAAAGGGCGTATGCGTTTTTTCCTGAATATATTCAGGAAAAAACGCATACGCCCTTTTTGGCCAACCAAGCAAGCTTGCAAAGGAAATCTGCACTACAGTGAAGTCTCACTTCCCCCCGGTCAAAAGGGCCATCTGAAAAAAGTGTAAAATCCAGAAAGGCAGAACAGGCCATGGAGAACTGGGAGCCTTGTTATGCTGATGGGCGGGATGTCAATTGCCAACAGCCACTCGGGAGAAGTGTATGGTGTTTCCTGAAACATCTAAAAAACAAAGCAACAGAGCCTAGGGCATTTCCACTTATGGTCCTATAGCTTAGGGAAATTAAAATCAAAAAGACACAGCCACCCCAAAGGTTGGGACGGCTCCGTTTACAAGAACCTGGTTTACGGTACAAGTTCAATATCGCAGAAAGTGAAAAATGGATAAAGAAGTTGTGGTACTTACGTACAATGCAATATCACTCAGCAATGAAATCTATGTCATCAGGCCCGTAGCAGCATAATGAGTGGATTCAGGTACGATGATTCTAACTGAAATAAGTCACACAGAAAAAGAAACATCATAAGATATCACTAATACACGGAATGTAACCTTGGCTACACAGGAACTGAATTACAAAACAGAACAGGGTCTCAAATTTAGAAACCCAACTTATGCTTGCTTAAGGGGAAAGGTGAGTTGGGGTGCTGCATAAAACCAGAGATTGAAATGAGCACAGATAAAGTTCCTTAAGCCAAATATGGAATAGACAAGAGCTACTCCTTGCTCAACGAAATGGACTCAACACCCCATATTAAATGCCTAAGAGTGTACCTGACTAGGAAGTATCTTAAAACCTATGGATTGCTATGTCTCTGAAAGAGAATCAAGTGTGTGTACAGGGGCATAAACGCAGCAGTGATAGGATTGGAGAGGTTCGGTGAGCAAATGAAGACCCTTTGAAGTCATATTGCATGGTACCCATTCCACGGGTCTCAACTCTCCAGGTTTAAGGTATTCTTCCTTCAGCTAAAACATGCATGTGGAACCCAGAGTATGATCAACCGTGTGATCGGGAGACGTGTTCCAATATGTCTCAGTTTTCGTCCCCTGGTACTCGGGTGCAACATTCCAGACGCTTTACTAACACTCTCCCGACTTGGAGAGTCAGTGCCTTTAACCTCCTGTTTGGCCCAGTTTGCAATTTCTGCGGAAGATGAACAGGAATAGGGAGAACCAATGACAGACTAGCTGGAGCTGTCTGGCCGGGCAAATTTAACTCTCATTTCCCACCAGGAAGAGGAATTAACCAAAGGCTCAGCGTGCCGTGCCGGAACCAGATTAGGGCCTGAAGCCATCCTGCGGTGTTGCGGCCAGCTCACGAGAAAGCGAGTTGAAGAAAGGAGCTCAGGGGCACTGTAATTCACAAACCTGCAGAGTTATAAATGACAGCTATCGTCTAAAAATATACTGAAGTAAGGCTGCCAAGAGGACTTGAAAGCGGGGCAGAATTGCAGGAAACCGATTTCAGGAGGTAGACTGGAATTGCATTTAAAGCATAGGAAAAGAGGCAGAACGTCCACAATGATGCACTTGGCCAAAAAGGGCGTATGCGTTTTTTCCTGAATATATTCAGGAAAAAACGTATACGCCCTTTTTGGCCAACCAAACAAGCTTGCAAAGGAAATCTGCACTACAATGAAGTCTCACTTCCCCCTGGTCAAAAGGGCCATCTGAAAAAAGTGTAAAATCCAGAAAGGCAGGACAGGCCATGGAGAACTGGGAGCCTTGTTATGCTGATGGGCGGGATGTAAATTGCCAACAGCCACTCGGGAGAAGTGTATGGTGTTTCCTGAAACATCTAAAAAACAAAGCAACAGTGCCTAAGGCATTTCCACTTATGGTCCTATAGCTTAGGGAAATTAAAATCAAAAGACACAGCCACCCCAAAGGTTGGGACGGCTCTGTTTACAAGAACCTGGTTTACGGTACAAGTTCAATATCGCAGAAAGTGAAAAATGGATAAAGAAGTTGTGGTACTTACGTACAATGCAATATCACTCAGCAATGAAATCTATGTCATCAGGCCCGTAGCAGCATAATGAGTGGATTCAGGTACGATGATTCTAACTGAAATAAGTCACACAGAAAAAGAAACATCATAAGATATCACTAATACACGGAATGTAAACTTGGCTACACAGGAACTGAATTACAAAACAGAACAGGGTCTCACATTTAGAAAACCAACTTATGCTTGCTTAAGGGGAAAGGTGAGTTGGGGTGCTGCATAAAACCAGAGATTGAAATGAGCACAGATAAAGTTCCTTAAGCCAAATATGGAATAGACAAGAGCTACTCCTTGCTCAACGAAATGGACTCAACACCCCATATTAAATGCCTAAGAGTGTACCTGACTAGGAAGTATCTTAAAACCTATGGATTGCTATGTGTCTGAAAGAGAATCAAGTGTGTGTACAGGGGCATAAACGCAGCAGTGATAGGATTGGAGAGGTTCGGTGAGCAAATGAAGACCCTTTGAAGTCATATTGCATGGTACCCATTCCACGGGTCTCAACTCTCCAGGTTTAAGGTATTCTTCCTTCAGCTAAAACATGCATGTGGAACCCAGAGTATGATCAACCGTGTGATCGGGAGACGTGTTCCAATATGTCTCAGTTTTCGTCCCCTGGTACTCGGGTGCAACATTCCAGACGCTTTACTAACACTCTCCCGACTTGGAGAGTCAGTGCCTTTAACCTCCTGTTTGGCCCAGTTTGCAATTTCTGCGGAAATTGAACAGGAATAGGGAGAACCAATGACAGACTAGCTGGAGGTGTGTGGACGGGCAAATTTAACTCTCATTTCCCACCAGGAAGAGGAATTAACCAAAGGCTCAGCGTGCCGTGCCGGAACCAGATTAGGGCCTGAAGCCATCCTGCGGTGTTGCGGCCAGCTCACGAGAAAGCGAGTTGAAGAAAGGAGCTCAGGGGCACTGTAATTCACAAACCTGCAGAGTTATAAATGACAGCTATCGTCCAAAAATATACTGAAGTAAGGCTGCCAAGAGGACTTGAAAGCAGGGCAGAATTGCAGGAAACCGATTTCAGGAGGTAGACTGGAATTGCATTTAAAGCATAGGAAAAGAGGCAGAACGTCCACAATGATGCACTTGGCCAAAAAGGGCGTATGCGTTTTTTCCTGAATATATTCAGGAAAAAACGCATACGCCCTTTTTGGCCAACCAAGCAAGCTTGCAAAGGAAATCTGCACTACAATGAAGTCTCACTTCCCCCCGGTCAAAAGGGCCATCTGAAAAAAGTGTAAAATCCAGAAAGGCAGGACAGGCCATGGAGAACTGGGAGCCTTGTTATGCTGATGGGCGGGATGTCAATTGCCAACAGCCACTCGGGAGAAGTGTATGGTGTTTCCTGAAACATCTAAAAAACAAAGCAACAGAGCCTAGGGCACTTCCACTTATGGTCCTATAGCTTAGGGAAATTAAAATCAAAAAGACACAGCCACCCCAAAGGTTGGGACGGCTCTGTTTACAAGAACCTGGTTTACGGTACAAGTTCAATATCGCAGAAAGTGAAAAATGGATAAAGAAGTTTTGGTACTTACGTACAATGCAGTATCACTCAGCAAGGAAATCTATGTCATCAGGCCCGTAGCAGCATAATGAGTGGATTCAGGTATGATGATTCTAACTGAAATAAGTCACACAGAAAAAGAAACATCATAAGATATCACTAATACACGGAATGTAAACTTGGCTACACAGGAACTGAATTACAAAACAGAACAGGGTCTCACATTTAGAAAACCAACTTATGCTTGCTTAAGGGGAAAGGTGAGTTGGGGTGCTGCATAAAACCAGAGATTGAAATGAGCACAGATAAAGTTCCTTAAGCCAAATATGGAATAGACAAGAGCTACTCCTTGCTCAACGAAATGGACTCAACACCCCATATTAAATGCCTAAGAGTGTACCTGACTAGGAAGTATCTTAAAACCTATGGATTGCTATGTCTCTGAAAGAGAATCAAGTGTGTGTACAGGGGCATAAACGCAGCAGTGATAGGATTGGAGAGGTTCGGTGAGCAAATGAAGACCCTTTGAAGTCATATTGCATGGTACCCATTCCACGGGTCTCAACTCTCCAGGTTTAAGGTATTCTTCCTTCAGCTAAAACATGCATGTGGAACCCAGAGTATGATCAACCGTGTGATCGGGAGACGTGTTCCAATATGTCTCAGTTTTCGTCCCCTGGTACTCGGGTGCAACATTCCAGACGCTTTACTAACACTCTCCCGACTTGGAGAGTCAGTGCCTTTAACCTCCTGTTTGGCCCAGTTTGCAATTTCTGCGGAAGATGAACAGGAATAGGCAGAACCAATGACAGACTAGCTGGAGGTGTCTGGACGGGCAAATTTAACTCTCATTTCCCACCAGGAAGAGGAATTAACCAAAGGCTCAGCATGCCGTGCCGGAACCAGATTAGGGCCTGAAGCCATCCTGTGGTGTTGCGGCCAGCTCACGAGAAAGCGAGTTGAAGAAAGGAGCTCAGGGGCACTGTAATTCACAAACCTGCAGAGTTATAAATGACAGCTATCGTCCAAAAATATACTGAAGTAAGGCTGCCAAGAGGACTTGAAAGCGGGGCAGAATTGCAGGAAACCGATTTCAGGAGGTAGACTGGAATTGCATTTAAAGCATAGGAAAAGAGGCAGAACGTCCACAATGATGCACTTGGCCAAAAAGGGCGTATGCGTTTTTTCCTGAATATATTCAGGAAAAAACGCATACGCCCTTTTTGGCCAACCAAGCAAGCTTGCAAAGGAAATCTGCACTACAGTGAAGTCTCACTTCCCCCCGGTCAAAAGGGCCATCTGAAAAAAGTGTAAAATCCAGAAAGGCAGAACAGGCCATGGAGAACTGGGAGCCTTGTTATGCTGATGGGCGGGATGTCAATTGCCAACAGCCACTCGGGAGAAGTGTATGGTGTTTCCTGAAACATCTAAAAAACAAAGCAACAGAGCCTAGGGCATTTCCACTTATGGTCCTATAGCTTAGGGAAATTAAAATCAAAAAGACACAGCCACCCCAAAGGTTGGGACGGCTCCGTTTACAAGAACCTGGTTTACGGTACAAGTTCAATATCGCAGAAAGTGAAAAATGGATAAAGAAGTTGTGGTACTTACGTACAATGCAATATCACTCAGCAATGAAATCTCTGTCATCAGGCCCGTAGCAGCATAATGAGTGGATTCAGGTACGATGATTCTAACTGAAATAAGTCACACAGAAAAAGAAACATCATAAGATATCACTAATACACGGAATGTAACCTTGGCTACACAGGAACTGAATTACAAAACAGAACAGGGTCTCAAATTTAGAAACCCAACTTATGCTTGCTTAAGGGGAAAGGTGAGTTGGGGTGCTGCATAAAACCAGAGATTGAAATGAGCACAGATAAAGTTCCTTAAGCCAAATATGGAATAGACAAGAGCTACTCCTTGCTCAACGAAATGGACTCAACACCCCATATTAAATGCCTAAGAGTGTACCTGACTAGGAAGTATCTTAAAACCTATGGATTGCTATGTCTCTGAAAGAGAATCAAGTGTGTGTACAGGGGCATAAACGCAGCAGTGATAGGATTGGAGAGGTTCGGTGAGCAAATGAAGACCCTTTGAAGTCATATTGCATGGTACCCATTCCACGGGTCTCAACTCTCCAGGTTTAAGGTATTCTTCCTTCAGCTAAAACATGCATGTGGAACCCAGAGTATGATCAACCGTGTGATCGGGAGACGTGTTCCAATATGTCTCAGTTTTCGTCCCCTGGTACTCGGGTGCAACATTCCAGACGCTTTACTAACACTCTCCCGACTTGGAGAGTCAGTGCCTTTAACCTCCTGTTTGGCCCAGTTTGCAATTTCTGCGGAAGATGAACAGGAATAGGGAGAACCAATGACAGACTAGCTGGAGCTGTCTGGCCGGGCAAATTTAACTCTCATTTCCCACCAGGAAGAGGAATTAACCAAAGGCTCAGCGTGCCGTGCCGGAACCAGATTAGGGCCTGAAGCCATCCTGCGGTGTTGCGGCCAGCTCACGAGAAAGCGAGTTGAAGAAAGGAGCTCAGGGGCACTGTAATTCACAAACCTGCAGAGTTATAAATGACAGCTATCGTCTAAAAATATACTGAAGTAAGGCTGCCAAGAGGACTTGAAAGCGGGGCAGAATTGCAGGAAACCGATTTCAGGAGGTAGACTGGAATTGCATTTAAAGCATAGGAAAAGAGGCAGAACGTCCACAATGATGCACTTGGCCAAAAAGGGCGTATGCGTTTTTTCCTGAATATATTCAGGAAAAAACGTATACGCCCTTTTTGGCCAACCAAACAAGCTTGCAAAGGAAATCTGCACTACAATGAAGTC